>NW_007742963.1:0-2050 GCF_000696425.1 Galeopterus variegatus
GGGGGGTTTTTTTTTTTTTTTTTTTTTTTTTTTTTTTTTTTTTGTAAAACACTTTAAAGGAAATACACCTATTCTGAACATTTCTGAAGAAAATGACCTCTTACCTACGGAATTCTTTTCTCCTGGAGGCAATTTAGTATATTTTGATTTATGCCCTTGACATGTTTTAAAGGTTAAGAAAATGCTTAATGTATTTCTGCTTCTGAAGTTAAAGGAGTTGCTTCCTCAGTTATGACTGCTTAATGTTCAATACTCTTAAAAATAACTAGAAAGCTGGAATTGGGGAAGGAAGGAACAAGTCCAGCTTTTTCATTAAGTGTAATATGCAGAGATGCTAGCACAAATATAGTGTTGTTTGGGGAAGTTGAGGCAGTTTTAGGGCAGGCAGAGAGGTGACGGTGGGAAGTGCTTGAAAAGCTAAATCATTTCTCTTGTGTCTCGCTCCCTGATACTCCCTGAGTATCTTGTTTGACACTCGGGAAATGTGTAATAAGCATGCAACCTCTGAGCCACACTTTATCGGAATTTATACCATTTGCATGTAGAAACCAGAGCTGAAGGCTGAAAGAATAAAGAAGCTTAAGTGACAGCACTGCTTTTGGATTTTATCTCTGAAGATTTGAAAATAAATGAGTTTGAACTAATATTGTCAAAGCTGTACCTTGGGTTTGACTGACTCTGGGTCCATCTGTGAAGATGTGGCCAGATAGAAGGTAAGAGTATTAGACCTCACTCTGCCCCTTTAGGTTAATCCACATTAGGGAAGCTAAGCTGCTTTTTCTTTTTTTCCTTTTTGTCTTTTTTTCGTGATGAGCAACGGATCGCAACCCTCAGTGTCGCGCCTGTACCGGACCGGGACCGGCAACGGGATCGCAACCCTCGGTGTTGCTCCCACACCTCGCTCAGCCAGTGAGCGGCCGGTCTGTATGTGGGATCCGAACCCTCGGCGGGAGCGCTGCTGCACTCCCAAGCGGCGCACTGTAGCAATGCGCCACCGGGCCGGCCCTGCTTTTTCTTTTTCTTCTTCTTTTCTTCTCTCTCTGTCCTTCACTTTTCCACTCTGTAAAATGAAGGTATTGGACTAGATGTGTTTTAGAGTGACTTTTTGTGACACTTCTCAGTTGGTTTTTGTTTTTTAGTATCCTTATTTCAGTTCTCTTGACTTTTAGAAATTTCCTGATGTCCTCCTGTTCTCTCATGTCGGAAGAAATAAATCTAGTGAATAGAAGTTGATATACTAGTTTCCAGAGGTATTTAATTATTTTTTGTCATTGTGTGTATTTTATTTTTCATTCTACTTTTAACACCATAAAAATTTGTCATTATTTGTTTATGTCCACATTCATTTACATTTTCCTACTTTTTTTATATATATTTCAAGCTTTCCTTCTTTGATCATTCTCTTTTGCCTGAAGTCCATGCTTCTTCACAACTGCTTTTAGTAAAGCTCTGCTACAAGTTTTAGTTTGCCTGAATATGTTTTTAGTTTACCTCATTTTTGAACAATATTTCTGGATATAATAATCTTGATTGGTAGTTTACTTTTAGGATGCCCAAAGATATTCCACTGCCTGCTGTCTTCCATTGTTGTCCCTGATGGGTCATCTGTCACTTATAAATATAAACACCACTTTGAAAATAATGCCATTTTTCTGTAGCTGTGCTCTCTGTCTCTCTTTCTTGATCTCCTTCTCCCCCTCTTAATCTGCATTTTTATGATAATTTGTTTAGATGTGGGATTCTTTTTATTTATGGTTATTGGGGTTTCATTGGATTCATTGGATTTCTTGAATTTGTGAACGGTATTTTTTTTATCAGTTCTAAACAATCTGAGCTCTTATCTCGTTTAATTATCTCTGCTCTAGTTTCTCCTCTCTATTTATGAAAATCTGATTATTTGTCTGATAGAATTTTTTCATTCTATTCTTTATGTCTCTTAACTTTTGTTATATTTTCTATCTCTTTGTCTCTTTGTGATCCATTCTGGGTAATTAATTCTGAGCTGCCTTTTAGTTGTTTAGTTCGCTTCTTAACTGGTCTAAACTGTCAT
>NW_007742963.1:2681-3355 GCF_000696425.1 Galeopterus variegatus
AATTAATTCTGAGCTGCCTTTTAGTTGTTTAGTTCGCTTCTTAACTGGTCTAAACTGTCATTACTTAATTAATGTGAATTGGGCTGTGAATATTCATGAGGTTGGTTTATGGTTACATCTTTTAGGGTTTCATATTTTTTCTTTAGGTTTGCTAAATGCTCTCTCTTACAGAGGGGAGTGAATAGTTAGAGAGAATTTAATTCTGATTCAAACCTCTATTGAGGTGAAACCCTTTGGGATCCCATATTCATGGTGGGTGAAATTGTTCTATGAATTGTTCTAACATCACTTTATTTTTTTTGGGCAAGGCTAGGGCTTTGTTCCTCATGACAAAAACTAAGGTTCAGATTTACCATGTTTGACAAAAGCCCTCAGGACAAACCAGTTCCATGTTTCCACTTACCTCTCTTGGTTCTTGCTTTCTCTTAGGTTTTAGTCTTTTAAGAATATTGTTGGATCTCAACACTTTAAAGTATATATACAAAGAATTAAACATACACCCTGAAACAATACAACTCTCTATAGAAAACATAGGGGAAACACTCCAGGAAGTAGGAGAGGGTACAGACTTCATGAATAGGACCCAAAAAGCACAGGCAACTATAGCAAAAACAAACAAGTGGGATTATATCAAACTAAAAAGCTTCTGCACAGCAAAAGAAACAATCAACAGA
>NW_007742963.1:4524-5183 GCF_000696425.1 Galeopterus variegatus
GGATGGACTTAGAGAAAATTATATTAAGTGAAACAAGTCAGGCACAGAAAGAGAAATGCCACCTATTCTCACTTATTTGTGGGAGCAATAAATAAATAAATTAATAAACACACAAATAAATCAAGGGTGGGGTGGGGGGAAGAAGACAGAATAACCACAAAAGTTCCTCGGACTATTTAAGTCAAGGGAACAGATATGATGTGGGGGTGGAAGGGAGGGGATGGGGAAGAATGGGTAAAGGGGCACAAAAATCAACTACAATGTATTTTGAGAAGTAAAATTAAAAAAAAAAAAAGAAAAACGGAGAAGGAAGGCCCCAGTAAATGCTGAAAAAAAAAAAAATCAGAGAAGGGTTCAATGATTGGTATACAGGATTATTTGGGTTCATCATTATTTATATCAGAAAAAAAATAGAAACAATTAAAATGTAAACTAACTAGAATGTGAGCTCCATGAGAGCAGCAACTTTGTCTTTGTCACTGAAGTATCTCTAGCACCCAGAACAATGCCTGGCACAAAGAGACAATCAATAATATTAACCGAATGAATGAATAAGTGTGCAATATTAAAAAGATACATCAATTTATAGCTCTATGAGGAAATATAAGCAAAGACTTTAAATCTGCTTTTCTAGAATATATAATGACATGGGGAAATAA
>NW_007742963.1:7999-20170 GCF_000696425.1 Galeopterus variegatus
TTAAAGGGAAATGGCTGTAATTCTTAGTCTAAAAAAGAGTGGAGATAAGTCACAGAAAAAATAAAAAGAATAGGAATATATTGTTTCCCTAAAGCTCTCTGTTATTTGCATAATATTTTAATTTTACCATGCAAATTCCTACGCTCACTCATCATTGAACTCAGCGACATAGGAGTGGCAGTCGATGCCATCATTTCAGTGTGGAAATTCACCTCACTGGGATGACAATTTAGGGCACAACTATATCACATGCTTGGACTGGGAAATTTTAAATAAGTGGCCAGGGACCATTGAATGGTAGCTTTCTATTACTGCAATAATAATAATTATTATTATTATTATTGCAGTAAAGCAGTAAACCACCTTATTCTCAGACCACCAGAGGCTGAATTCCCATGTTGGGCTCTATTGCAGTAGAGGGCAGGTGGTAAGTGTTTCAAGCATGCTGAGACCATTAGAAGACAGAATCCTAACTTTGTTGACTGGTCTGGTATTCCTGCAAGAAGAGAAATTGGTACATTTCAGTTAAATTTTTTTTTTTTCCTGAAAGAGACAGTGGTAAGCTGTTTACACTGTTTCATCTCACATCTCACCCAAAAAGAGCGAAAGGGACCCACATGGTATGGAGAGGAGCAAATGGGCCCAAACTAAGATGAGCACATGATCTCTCAGCAGCCAGGTGGTCCTGAGAAAAGGCATTTTAATGTCCATAAACAGATAAGTTTAATTCATATTTATTCCAGAAAGAATTAAAAATATTTAACGTGCATACATTGAATTATCTTTATAATTTATAATAATAGCTTTATATTTGTCTTTCCCCATGCTGATATTCTGCTTTCTAGCATATGCTATAAAAGGGCATATCATTTTACATATGTACATGTACAAACACACATACATACCCCCACCAAAGGCCTGTGCCAGCATAAAAGTCACCAACCCTCAATTGTGCCAAATGGTGCATTTGCCCACAGGCACTGCAAGTGGCGTAATTGCAGATGCCCATGGAGGAGAGAAGCCCAGAACTCAGACCTGGGGAGCTGTTTCAGTGCTAAGCACCAGGACTTGGCAAATTAGAAACATGTCTACAAATGGAATACGAGATGAGCAGAAGGGAATGGTTTAGGATGGAGTCTAGGAATGAGGTTGAAGTGTCAGGAACCCTCTTCTTATTGATGTTGGGTTGGTGGGGAGGGGTGGACTTGCAGTCTAAAGACATAGGACATGTTCAGACAATCGTAGCAATTTTCCTTGTTTGTCAGGAACAAATGAACGTCTAGAGCAGTGATTCTCAAAGTGTGGGCTCTGGACCAGCAGCAGAAGCATCACTTGGGAAACTTCTAGAAATGCAAATGATCAGACCTCTCCCCACATCTACAAAATCAGAAACTATGGTGTGGGACCTAGCAATCTGTTCTTAACAAGCCCTTCCGATCTAAGGCAATGTGGAAATGTTGTGCCTATGTGCATAGGGGACAAAGAAGGGTAATAAGTCGGGAAGAACTTAGTTTTGTTTTAAATGAAGTCTTCTCTTCTAGTTGTAGGTGATATCCTGTTCTCTTCTCCTGATTGCATGAAGGGTGAAAGGAATATAGTAGGAATCCCAGTCCAACAATCTTGAGGCTATTAAACTGGTATGATGAGGAAATTATCAAGATGGTACCTACTTTGATATTCCCCTCCCCCTGCATTGCTAATGCAAACCTTGATTAAATAAATAAAAGACACTGCTACACTGATACAAATGGAACTAAGCTCAAAAACCACTTGGTAGTATAATCACCTTGAATATGGAGGCCACAGAATTCTAAGGGAGAGAGATCTTTAGAATCTTAGCCAGAAAAACCCAATAGCTCCCAATTCTTGCCCCCTAGCTATTCGGAAACTATTTCAGTAGCTCATGAGGGTTAAGTAAGATTGTTCAAAATATTATTTGAATAATACTAACTTGGAATATTTTCTTTTAGCCCCCAAAGATTTAAATTTTAAAAAATGCTCCTTGATCGTTAGCACAATTGCTGTCCTCATTAATAATCTGAGCTGCCAAACTCCATATCCTGGTTACCTCTGTGCTCTGCTATTTACAAGCCGGTCACAAGGAGCTCTTGCAAATCATTGCAAAAATCAATTTGCTTTGTTTTTCTTCTAGATTCATTAAATTGTCTTCCAGGATGCCCATTAAGCATGCATTTCTCATCAACTAAGTGGTTCAAAATGAGAACCTTTGAACATTTCTAATTAGCTGTGTAAAGTTTAGAACAAAGTTAACAGAGACCCCAAAAGACTTTTGTTTGGAGTTTCAGCCCACAGATTGCTAGTTGCCAAGTAATGCAAAATCAGGAGTGCAGTTTTTCTTCTCTGAAGATCTCTTTGAAAAACCAAGATAAAAGGGAATGCATTATTTACAATAGTTGTCACATTTGTGGCTAATAATTGTTATTTAGGTTAACTCACTAGCATAGTGTTGCCTCACTTGGAGAGTGCTTGCTGTGTTTTGCAAGGCCTGTAGGTCTTTTCAGACTTAAGCCAAGGGAGGTCTAACATCTGAGAAAGATTGTTATAGTACTCTGGAGTGGAAAACTTTTTTTTTTTTCTCTTGGAGAAAAAGACTTTAAAATTAACTTTTAACTAGCTACAGATGTAGGAGAGTCTTAGCAAGACCACCTGTGAGTTGTTTGGGGATACTGAGAAAATGGATGATCTCTCAGAAGTGTCCTTTTAGAACAGCAGTGGCTGTGCACTGGAATCACTTGGAGAGCTTTGGACAAATGCTGGTGTCTGGGACCCATCCTACACCAATTAAATAAAAATCTTTGCTGGTAGTGTAACCAAAGCATGGTTATTTTTAAGAAGCTGCTTAATTTCAATGGGCAGCCCAAGTTGAGAACTACTTTCTTAGAATATTCTAGTCACTACTTTCTGGTCCCTGGACAAGAATTACTGGGGCCTATTTGGGATAAAGAGATGTTCTTCCCCAAATCCTACTTCCAAGTGAATAATTGCTCTTTATTATTTTTTTTCAGAACAGTAGCACAGATTATGCAAAAGTCACTCGTGTTCTTTTTTGATTGCTTTATTACATCTTTAAAAAAAGTTATCCAGTTGAATTTTACCTAAATAAATATTAAAATTATTTTGCATTCAAACCAATTCAAGTAAGTATTCATTGACTAAGCACAGAAATGTAATTTGGTGGGGAGATGGAGGCTACTGACCTTGAAATAGTCACTCAAAACATAGAGCAGATAGTTGAGAGTCAACTCTAAATAAGATAGAAATATTTTGAGCTCCATGGATTTTCCTTAGTACCTTCAGGTCCTGGAGCATTAATGTGGAAGAACCATGACTAATACAGGTGAATTTGACAGATGCCAGAGCATGCATAAATGTTCCAAGTGGCTCTCAGTTGTGGCTGCAGATATTATTTACTACAATAAGGCCAGTAGTATCCTCAAACCTTGATAAATTTAGATAGTCTACTTGGTGGACTTAGAGAGAAAATCAAATTATCCATATCAGTCCTCTGTAAACTATAAAAGTAAAAAATTATTTAGTTCAGGGGTTACAAACTGGCAGGTATATTTTGTTCGGCCAGCTTAGTATTTTAAAACGTTAAAGCAGTGGAATTCTTGTGTACTAATGTATTATCAAAAAAGAGCCACAGGAGTTGATGTGGTAGTCTTCTGTTTTGGGTAAAGTGATCTTATTGGAATGTGTCAACTTAATACATTTTTCTCTTAGCAGAGCAAACCAAGCAAAAAAAGCATCTCATGCTTTGTCTCCTCTCCAAATCTAGCAGGTGAATCTCTTAAGACCAAGACAAATTTAAAGCTAATAAATATTGAAAGGCATATTCTATTGTCTTATGCACTTTAATATACTTGTTCCCTGATTTAGGTTATAAGCTCCATATAGAGAAGGATGACTTAGACTTCTTTTGTACTTCCCTCATTAGGGCAGTACAGTATTAGACATATCTTGATTGTTAAATACATACAGGGAATGAGTGATGCTATTGGAATACATATAGATGTGTGTGTATAATATACATATGGTATACAAACATATATGGTGTATATATATGTATGTGTGCATATATATATGTGTGTGTATATAATTTGAGGGGAAGAACTGAAGGGACTACTTAGCATTTTATAAATGTGATCATTGCCCTTGCCAATAAAGCATGTTACCAAGTGATCAGTTTAAACAAATAACATAGATAGAAGAGTAGGAATGTTCTGATTCAGATGCCCTAACTTCACATACTCTGCCAGATGGGAGGTGAGTGCCTTGAACTAACACCTGGTAATGAATATTAAATAAAGAATGAAAATAAAAGTTAGTAAAGGCATTTTTTTTCTCTTTGCTTTAGGACTTGGTTCAGACTAATTTTATTGTGTCTTCTATTGCTTCTTATGATATAGGATTTTATTTTCTGGGGAATTGCAGACTCTCTAGAAGAGCATATTAAACAATTATTCTTATCACTGAAGGCTGCTCTTTGACAGGTACACTCAGAGACTAAAGAGAAACACCTTTCCCTAGAGGAAATGAGAAATAAGGAGAAAGAATACAAGATATAATTCTAATGTCGTACAGTCTAACCACACTAGAAATAGGTGATGAATAATTCAGAAGAAAATAAACTGCAAATTTGGAACCTTTTGTGGGCATACTAGCAGTCTTAGAAAAAGAAATAAGTAGACTTAGAGAAGAATTCAGGTAGATCATTGGATGTAGGCTTAGAATTCAGTATTATTTTGTCTGGGTAGGTGGCCTAATTCCTGTCCAGCCTGAGTATGGCTGAAGAATTGGGGAGGAACCAGACATAGTGACCTTGAATAGTGCAAAGCATATCTCTTCCTTTTTGCAATAATAGAGGATCTCTGATTTCTGTCTCTGTCTTAGTCATGGTGGTATTTACCTAGAGACCTATGTTATCCTTAGGTAGGATGCTGTGCTGAACTCCCAGAGTTGTCTTAAATTGAGCGATAAATTTAAGGTAGAAAAGACGATAACCACACAACCCCAACATTGTAGGTCTCCTCTGTTCATCGAGTGCTTTGACATTCTAGTTCCTAGTCCCTGCTTGCTATCTAGGCCTGTGGAACTGGCATGGTTCTTTTTGTCTTAACTCAGCCCTGGTGTGGAAAACCATGCCTACCAGAGGGATCCTTCTAGTATTTGTTAACTTCTCTATTTAGCTTTATTCTAACTTTTGTTCTTTCTTACCCTCTCCCAGAAAGAACTATCCCATCTATACCCTTGACCAAACATAAACAATGTTTCTTTTTTTCATCATTTTCTTCAAACTCAGTGCCCTGTGAGATTCTCAGACTCCAGCACTCTCCTGGATTCTTCTTCATTCGTGACGGTTTGGAACTTCACCTCTTCCTCCATTTCATATGGGCAGATTGGAAACATTATGAGGTTGGCCAGGAACTCAATGTTTTGGAACCCTGAAGATATGGAAGATTTGCTGGCTTTCTTCCTGAATCCCAGCCTTTATCAGCCAATTGGAAAAGTCACTTTTGATTCATTGTCTGAGATGCCTTTGGAACCACTGTCACTCAAAATCATATTTCAGCTACCATAAAATGGGCAACTTGGATAAAATTATTCTTCCTGAGCACCTGTCATGAAATCATGTACCAAAATGGTATGATTTTTATACAAATCTGAGGTGACATGAGCATTCTGAAACTCTAGTGATCCTTTTCTGTGTAGAATATGTTTCCCCAAGCCTGGGAGAGGGAGTTATGTATGCAGACATGAGCATACAGATTGTCATCTTATGTTAAATTGCAGTGTGAGGGAGGGAAAAAAGCTTAAGAGAGAAAAGAGTAAAATTAATATTTAAAGAACTAGTGAAAATAAATGTAGTCTGCTTTGTGTCTTAGAGGAATATGTATATATGAGTAAAAAGTTCTTTTGCTGTTATGTTGTTACGTTTTGGTGTTAAGTGTGTTCTCTTGCTATTGGAGTTTTAGAGATACTCTCCACTTTCTGACTGGTCATTCTCTGACAGTTCATTTGTAGCTTGGATTTGCTGTTCTGTGAATATAACAATTTTATAAATAAGAGTGAGGTCCCCTGGCCTATCCACATGATCCAATCGAATTCACAGAGTAGCTGAAATATTTCATAGTCCGTATTTGCCACACAGCAAAATCTTTAATGTTGGTTTTTGAAAAGAGTTAATTTATTTAAATTTGAATTGAGAAATAGATGTAGACTTTAAAAAAATTCCAAAAGGGCCTTAAAGATCAAAGACACTGTTCTTATTATTACAGTTATCTTATGACTTTGCCTTTTCTTTGATTTCGGTATTTCTCCACTACTTTTATTTTTACAAGATATACTTAAGACCATTTCTTGTTTTGTTTTGGTTCATAGATGGAATAGAAGATGTGGACAGAAGAGAAGGAGACTGAATTGTAATACAGTAACCTTAGTGTTAAAAAAAGAGAGGATCAACAAGAATAAGAATACAGGAAAAGGAATTCGTGAGATGGCCTTATCTAGATTGGTGAGAGAAAAGTGAAAAGCTAATTTGGCCATGCAGGCAGGTCTTCCTTTGCACTGTTCTACAGATTTCAGATACCACAACTAGAGTTAAGTAACCCCAGTCCCCAAAATTTTGATGACCATAGTATATTAACTGTGAAAAATTGCATAAAGTACAAACTTTGCTGGTAGCTCTTCGATGCAAAAATCACAAAGTAAATAACAGATACCCATCGTGGCCAGTGGCTAATTATGTCATTTCTTTAAAGTCCGCAGTGATTGGTCACTGCACATCTATTATTCCATTCACACAGACAGCAAAGCATGCAGTTGTCTTGTGTTCTTGTCTCCAAGTGATGAATCTATGTGCCACTTTACAAAATTGAACAATCAAAAGAGAAGTGGCCAAAAAAGATAAAAATTCAGTAAGAAAGACAAAATATTAATGCTAAAAGAAAAATTCAAAGTGAATGTAAATGGAGTTAGAGAACAAAGTGCTGACCATGGGAGGTTAACCTTCCCATCATTTGAGAGTCTCTGCATATACAGCCAGAAAAACTGAGTGAAGACAAGCTTTCTGACATAAAGCGGTTGTGATGAAGATGAAGATGTCCTCGAGGAGATGACACCAGTGAAAACTTTCAAATTAAAGGGACTCTTGCAGATATTTCATAATACTGAAAGTGCAAAGGGTAAAATATTGGCAGCTGATCCAAACTTAGGAAGGAATATGACAACTTGCCAAGACATGGAAAAGAAGCTTGGTCTGTGTTGTAGGTTAAACAGTGAGAGGAAGAGAAGGACTGTTCAAAGTACTCTTGACAAGTTTTTTACAAAGAAATAAAATGCTTTAATTCTCATTGTCTCTAATTGTTGGGGCATTGAGGCCACACACCTCCTCCCGGGGCAGAGAACTAGCCACGACCCCACCCACATACACGTATGTAATCTGTTGAAAACATTCGCCCGGACAGGAGAGATAAAGATGGCACCTGACAGAAGCTGCCGGGGAGTGGCCAAGGAAAGACATAGTTTAAAATTATTGGATAAAAGATATTTCCGTGCTCGTGCTCACCACGTGATTGCAATAGCAAAGCATTAGAGCAAGATGCATGTCCACATGACCTTTAAGATGATAGGTTGAAGTTAGGAAATCCCCTTGCCATATGCTTATAAAAGCAGCTGCTTGTGTGGAAATAAATGGAACTGCTTGACGGAACCCCTGCCGCGTCTGAGTGTCTTTCTGTGGGCTGAACAGGCGGGTGGCATCCTCACCTTCCTCCCGGGCTTTCCTGGCCACTAGGGTGGCAGGAGTAATCCTACCGGTTACCTCTCTTGCTCATCCCGTGGCAGGGGGATAAAAGGGGCTACTGGGAGGTTTGGGGCCTGCTGCCCCTGAGCCCCCGCATCTAATGTTTTCAATTACAGTGTACCAAATAAGTATTAGTTTTAGTATTTTCATCACCCTATACATTTATAACTGGTAAGGTTTTCAATATTTGACAAAAGTTTTTAAAGGTCACAGAACAGTTGTAATTTTCCTATTGATTATTAAAGATCACTTTGCACAATATCAACTTGCACAATCATTTTTTATGGTTCTGCACTACTGTACAAAGCAAGGACTGCCTGTATTCTCATTAAAAGAAAAAGAGACATTGATCAGATCTTGTACTATGCACACATGAGGTGGCAATAGTGGTCCAAGACTGCTTGATTGGTAGTCTTGAGTAACCTGGAAACCCATGCATAGAGGGAAACCACACAAACTACAGTTCTGGTACTCGAGTCTACCCCTGGCCCACAGAAATAACATTCTACCTTAAACCAAATTTTTAATGGTTTGGAATCACAGACACTTGGATTAGGAAAGGACACTTAGATCTGGTTGAAGTTTACAGAGGATGACACTGAGGCCTACACAGGCTGCAAGTGAAGTGACTGATCTGAGACCACATAGCTGATTAGTGACAGAGGGTTAAAAATAAATGAGATCTCAACTCCTGGTCTACCTTGTCTTCACTGAAATAGAACCAGTGCACATCCTTTATGAGACATCATCATGGATGATGTTGTGGGGTTGGGTGTGGGCTGGGAAAATACCTGTTCACTGTGTGGCTTCTGTAGACGTAAGTAATGGCTGTACTGAAAAACGCAAGCTCCCAGTGAATTCCTCTATTTCCTTTTAGTGCTGTAGTTTGTCTTCTACCAGCCTATTAGCCTGCTCAAAAAAACATTTGAAGTAGGGCTAGATTTCCCGTGGCATTGTTAAATCAAGATCTTTTCCAAGGCAATTTCTTAAAAGCCGTTTAAGTTGTCCCACTAGATAAACACCCGCTGATGTCTATTCTGTTCTCCAACTAATTTCTGAGCTTGTCTTTGCTCTATTGTCTATGGAGTTTGTGTAATTTAACATTTCAGTGTGGTTTTTGCTTTAACTTTTCATTTTGTTTTCTTCTTACTAGAGGCAAACAGATAGATAAGGAAGAATGATTTGTGAATCTTTCTAGCTTGAAATTATTGACATTTTTTGTGTCTCTTTGGAATTTAAATAATTTGGGGTGTGTAGAGGCATTAAAGGGTGGTTATACAGATTTGGAGGTCGACTTTTTAAAAATTCAGTACCAAATCACGTGTCAATATTTTTCATGAATTCAATAATACAGTTCAACAAACACATTTCATATTATCCTATTTTGTTCTTTATTGTCTGCATAACTTTATTTATAACTCTTTATAATGGCTATTTACTTGCTACTTTGGTTTTTCTTCACTAATATGTAAGCTCTGGTCCTGTCTTGTTCATTTGATCCTAGGTTAGTGCCTAGGTTAGGGCATAGTAAAGCATCCAAACATATTTATTGAATAATTAATAGTTAATAACAATAAAATAGATATAAATAGCAATTTACACAATAATTAAAACAAATGAAGTGACTAAAAACTGGGGACTGTGACAGGTACTGGGGGGTGAAACAGTAATAAGACAATACTTGAACTAAAGAAGCCCTGACCTAGTTGGAGGTGGGAGGCACACATGAAAGGAAATAGATTGCACTGCAGTTCACAGGTAAAATAGAATGTCAGGTGTTGCTTTGTGTTGCTTCA
Organism: Galeopterus variegatus; assembly: GCF_000696425.1. NCBI lineage: Eukaryota > Metazoa > Chordata > Mammalia > Dermoptera > Cynocephalidae > Galeopterus > Galeopterus variegatus. The sequence continues at coordinate 17,621 of NW_007742963.1, forward strand.
CCCCCCATGAATTTGTCACCCCACTTCCCCTGGGTGACAGAGACACAAAGAATTACTCAAAGCCCATCTCTTCTGAGCACTGAGAGACCCCAAAGTGGTTAACTTCCCTGGAAACCTCCAGCAAGAGGGATCCCTTCCTCAGGAAATTAACCCTGAATTGGGGTTCTCTTCCTGCATTTATTTTCCAGACCAGGAAATTATAGGAAGAGACATAGATAGGGTTATAGTTTAACAATATAGGCTGGTAACTTTCAGTGAAACAAGCCAGATGACATTCCAGTAAAGCTATCAACAAAAGCTTGATCTTAGCAAACATTCCCTCTTACAGCAATTTCTCAGTATCTTTACATAACAATCAGTAACTAGTCTGTCCTTGAGCCAGAAACCTTGCTGTGCCACAAATCTTTATCTTACACCATAGACTTCATAGCCTGAGGAAAATTTCCTGTCCTTGCAAGGTCAATACTTGAAATTGTAACACTTTGGAAAGCCAGGCCCTGTGAAGTACATATGCTTTTTAGTATATTCCACAGTCAGGTTAAAAGAACAAAGAAAGCACAGCATGGAGAGTAACTAAGTTTGTCTTGAGCAGCTCAGATCATGTCTGAACTTAGTTTTGAAGGAGGACCAGGGGTTCACTAAGCAGACAAGGGGGAGGACAGGAAATGGGAAGTTCAGGGAGAGGAAATGCAAGGGTGAAGACACTAACACAAAAGAACAATGCATTTCCACACAACTGTCATTGCCCTGTGGTATTGCTGGAGCATGAATAAAGGGGGAAGGGAGAAATGGCAGCCAGCTCGATGAAGGCAAAGGCAGGGTCAGATCATGAAAGAGTAGGTCATAGCATCAGATAATTTCCCAGTTTCTTCTCCTCGATAGCCCTTGTGCAAGTGTAAAAGTCATAAAGAAGAGTAAGACATGGATTTTGCAATGAACAGTTTAGTTACTTTTTAGCTTCAACCTGAGTTGAAGCTAAAAAATAAAAATAGCAGTACATTTTAGCATATTCTAAGTATCAAGTGGTCTTATATCCACACCTTTGCCTCCTCTGTTCCCTCTGCTCTCATTTCTCTGCCTGGCTTATCCTACTTTTCTCCAAGACTCATTTTGGTCATTTCCTCCTTTGAGAAGTTTTCTCCCACCTCTTAGACTGGCTAAACGACCCATCCCCTTGCTTCTACAGTGCTTCTCTCCCTCACTTCTTACCATAGCACTTCTTATGCTGCACCATCAGCAGTATTCTCATGCATACCATGTTTGGCCCTGGAGACATCTTTCCAGGAAAAAGTTACTTCAATGCCTCAGCTGTATGGATTCTTATAGCATAATCTCTAATGCATACATTCCCAACATTTCATGAGGGCTTTGTTGTTGTTGTTTTTCTCTTCAAATTCCCTAAAGTAGTGTTGTGTCTTAGGCCTGTTTTCTTCCATCTATTACATGAATAGTCAAACCTTTTAAGTCACAGACACATTTTTGATAGATTTCATAATATCAAGGTACCACCAAACCCCCTCTGCCTGCTACTCTTTAGCATTTGTACTTTGGATCATTTCCTTGAAAGCAATTCCTTGAAGTTCCTCCAACTGGACTTTTTCTTGTGTGTGTATGCGTCTGCATGGGCATATATGAGTGTATATGTGTATGCATGTGCATAACTAGGTGTGTGCATACTTAGTGCCATCACTTGTACAGCTTTTGTCAGCCATTACTGGTCAAAATTATTCTATATCACATGAACTAAATGTCAAACAGAGGAGTCTGAGTGGAGTGAAGAACATATTGCAAAATATCCTCACTGAAGATAGCAAGCAGAGCTCTCAGCTGACAGCAGAGAGCATGGTTTGCTAGTGTTCACTGGTCTATAATTGTGCAGCTTGTTCTGTTTCCCTAATTCTCATTGGCAGAGAATGTTTAGTATTATTTACGTATAATAACATTAAATATTAAAATGTTTTATGGTGATTATTTTAATATATATTCTCTCTTTTTATTTTAGAAATAAATTGAGTTGAATGATGTTAGACATTAAACTGGATATTTGGTATATTAGTTTACTATTGCTTTTGTAACAAAATACCACAAACTTAGTGGCTTAAAACAACACAAATTTATAGTTCTGGAGGACAGAAGACCAAAACAGATTTCACTTGACTAAAATTTTTTTAAAATTATTTTATTTGTACATATTTATGGGGTACAGAGTTGACTATCAGTATTTGTGTACAGTATGTGATGATCAGATCAATATGATTAGCATGTTTATCATTACAAATCATAATTTTTTGTATCTCTTACCCAGTTACTCCCTATCCCCCCTCATCCTCCCTATTTCCCATCTCTAGTAACATAGGTCTGTTCTCTCCTGAAAGTTCAATGTTTTATCATGGTCTTTCTTTCTTGTTTCTTAGCTCCCACTTATGAGTGAGGACATGCAATATTTCTCTTTCTATGCCTGGCTTATTTCACTTAACATAGTTTTCTCCAAGCTCATCTGTGTTGCTGTGAATGGCAGAATTTCATTCTTTCTTATGACTGAGTAGTATT
>NW_007742964.1:0-1802 GCF_000696425.1 Galeopterus variegatus
AATTACAATTTTAATTAGAATTTAAGAGTGAAATTACATCTATGATAAAGGCTCATAAACAGAAGTTTAGTGGTATCCCCCTTAAAATTATATAAAAGACAATGTTGCCCAAAGTCACCAATTCTAGGTAACAAGGTAACAATTTTTTGGAGGCTGCAGCTAGCAAAAAACAAAGAAATAAAACAATAACAGATTCCAAAATATGTATAAGAGATAGACTCATGAAAAAGGGAATCAATAAAAGACTTTGTGTAGCTAAATATAGGATCAGTATCTGAAAATCAGCATTTTCTCACACTGCATAAAATATTTAGAATTGATTTTTTAAAGAAAAACATTGACAAGGTCCTTAGAAAAACATACCTATCAACAGATACTCTACACATTTATGAAGAAAATTACAAAATATAAAGTATTATACAAGATCATAAGCAATAAAAATAAATTCTGGCACCATTTCTATAAGGATACCTTATATGAAGATATAATTTTTACAAAATTGCTCTGTAAATACAACATAACAACAAGTACATTTCAAGATATTCTCAATTAAAGTGACAGGCTGGTTGCAAAGTTTTTGACAGATAAGCCAGAACAAAAACAGCCAAGTCACTCCTGAAGAAGTAGCAAGCCACCATGTATTACTGGCATCATAGGAAGAAAAGTGTACCAATAAAGACAGTTGAACATTGACTGATGATCACAATAGAGAGCCCCAAATCAGATCCACACATAAATGGAAATAGAATATACCATTGGGTGTCATTTAAGATAAATGGAGGATATATGTTAAAAAAAAAAAGTGGAAAAAATATGCTGCCTGCATTAAAAAAGGAAAAATTATATAATATACAAAAAAATTATTCCAGAAGTGTTAATGAATAAATATATGTTATTACCACTATATTGACAAAAAAATGTTAAATATCTGATTATGAAAATTGTTAGCAAGCATATAGAACCTGAGGTATTATGTTCTGTTGTTGAGACTATAAATATAAACAAGGAATTTGGGAAACCATGGGTTATACTTTAAAGTTGAACTATGTGTACCCTATATCAATGCCACATCTAGACACACTCTTGCACATGTGCACTGAGTAAAGTAACATTAATAGCAGCATTGGTCATGATGGAAGGCAATGGGCAATTTTATTATGATGCAATAAAGAAAAAATAATACTATAAATTGTAAAATTAAAGAGTGCAGAAATACATATGGGCAAAAATGTTAAAAACAAACATTAAAGAAAAACACGGAAATATAGAGAACAAACTTTAAGACATCACAATGTTCAAAAATAGATTTATTGAAAATATAAATTTATTAAGAGTATAGCTTTGGCGATATGGATATATATATATATATTTTTTTTTTAAATTGAAAGTTTGGGGATAGTAAAAATGGCAGAAGAGTGGTTTTAAGTGTCAGGAAGGCAGGTTAATGGAGATAATCACATAGAACTTATGATTTTGGCAATACTCAAAGTTCTTTTTTATTTAATTTGGGTGATTTATTTAAAATAAATATATTATTTTACATTCTAATTTACAATTATTATATACAATCTATTTTGGAACAAACTGGAATTTTCATACTCTACATTAATATAAAAACAAAAAGTTTGAAACCATAATTTTTAAAAAGAGAAAAATGCTTGAGGGCTTTCTTAGAATTAATACTTGTGTCAGAGGTTCCCCAAACCACCATCAGTTTCAATAATTCACAAAAAGAACTCACAGAACTCAGAAAGCTATTATACTTATGGTTTATTGAAACTAAAACTGCAAGACTTTTCTCC
>NW_007742964.1:2691-5410 GCF_000696425.1 Galeopterus variegatus
TCCAGTTGTTCTCTCCCAGTGGAATCACAGACAGCATTTAACTCTCCCAGCTGTGCTGTCTGACAACACACATGAGATGTTCAGAGAAGCTTATCCAAGTCTTGGTGTGTAGAGTTTTATTGAGTGTCAGTCACATGGGCATGATGAGCCCACATGTCTGTCCTTAGTTACTTAATCTCTAACTACCTCACCCAAGAGTTCAAACTGATACACCATAGCCCAAAGCCCCAGGTATACAAAAGCAGGCACTCACCATAAATCATATCGTCAGCATAAACTATTTGGTCTGGGCCCAAGTAAACAAAGATGCTCTTCTCAGGCAGAATATTCAAAGATTTCAGAGGTTATCCTTTAGGAGCTGACCTAGGCCACTCCTGAAGACCTTTAAAATATGCAGAGTTTGGGCAGCCCAGGTCCATTGAGTTAATCCGCTACCATACGGTACCAATATAAAAAGCTTTGTGGCAATGATTCTTATATAATTGTAATTTGGCTCTTTAGTTTTGCCAGCACAGAAGATAAATTAACATTTAAGATATGGTTAATAATTCTTTATGAATTTGATGAACTGACTACTTTTGTTTATCACTACTATTCCAGATATGACTACTTTTGTTTATCACTACTATTCCAGATATGATTCTCTTACAGTATAGTTCACTGTACAACCTCTATGAAGCTTGTAATCTGTATAGTGATTACTGTACCTCCCTACCTCATAAAAGGAAAAAAAAAATACTGTATTAGTCCATTTTTGTGTTGCAGAAGTAAAATACCAGAGACTGGGTAATTTACAAAGAAAATAGATATATTTGACTCATGATTCTGGGATAGCTGCATCTCATGCCGGCCTCAGGCTGCTTTGACTCTTGACAGAAAGCAGTATGGCAGGTGGAAGATATAAGTTCACGTGGGGAGAAGAAGCAAGAGAGAGAGAGGGGAGGTGCCAGGCTCCTTTGAACATGCACCTCTCTTGGAAACTAATAGAGTGAGAACTCACTCACTACTCTCCCCCACCCCAAAGAAGGGCATTAATCCATTCATGAGGGATCTGCTGTCCATGAACCAAACACCTCCCAACACTGCCACATTGTGGGTCACATTTCAACATGGGCTTTGGGGGGCCAACATATCCAAACTATATCAACTTCCCAAGTCATTTTGCTTTTTCTTGTAAGGAGATGCAAAGAATTTTCAATATTTTCTAGCTAAATTTGAAAATCCCAGGTTCTGAGGAATTTTCAATATTTTCTAGCTAAACTTGAAAATCCCGTTTCTGAGGGTAAAAAAAAAAAAAAAAAAAGTTTGCTTCTCAGTATCCCAGGAAAGAACACAATTTGTTCAACATATTGAAGATAGAATGCAATAGGGAATACTAGAAATATCAACAATTTAATAAAAACCATGCCTCTATGGTTCCAATGATCTGAGGGCTTATTGGGATGTCCCTAATATGGAAGCACATTCTTCTAAACTTGTGTTTCTTACCACATAAAAGAGACAACATACTGATAAACTGCTTTCAATTTAGAGACTACATTAATCTCCTATATGTGTGAGTGCACTTTTGACCCATTTAGTGGATCCTTTTTAAGGCTACCAACTTTAAGACACAAAGCAAGAAAGGGCTCTCCAGACTGCACTGTAAGCAGTTCTATACCTCAGTTCTTGCAAACAACCCTCCCCATATTGACATTGGCATATGGAACTGTTATATGTACTAGCAGAAGCCTTTAAAAACTTTAAAGAGATCAAATTTTTGCTTCTATATATTCACCTTTATCATATTCAGAAGTGAGTATTGTCTTTCTACTTGGTCTGGTTGAAATAGAATACCTTACCATGGGACACCCGATTATCATGTGTCCTGAATTTTCAATTATGAACAAAGAGTGTTATTCAGAATGAATACTGAAGTTCCAAGTAATTTTTNAAGATAAATTAACATTTAAGATATGGTTAATAATTCTTTATGAATTTGATGTACTGACTACATTCACTTATCACTACTATTCCAGATATGATTCTCTTACAGTATAGTACACTGTATAACCTCTATGAAGCTTGTAATCTGTATAGTGATTACTCTACCTCCCTACCTCATAAAAGGAAAGAAAACTGTATTAGTCCATTTTTGTGTTGCAGAAGTAGAATACTGGAGACTGGGTAATTTACAAAGAAAATAGATATATTTGACTCATGATTCTGGGACAGCTGCACATCATGCCGGCCTCAGGCAGCTTCGACTCTTGATGGAAAGCAGTAGGGCAGGTGGAAGATATAAGATCACGTGGGGTGAAGAAGCAAGAGAGAGAGGGGGGGGAGGTGCCAGGCTCCTTTGAACATGCACCTCTCTTGGAAACTAATAGAGTGATAAGTCACTCACTACTCTGCCCCACCCTAAAGGAGGGCATTAATCCATTCATGAGGGATCTGCTGTCCATGAACCAAACACCTCCCAACACTACCACATTGTGGGTCACATTTCAACATGGGCTTTGGGGGGCCAACATATCCAAACTATATCAACTTCCCAAGTCATTTTGCTTTTTCTTGTAAGGCGATGCAAAGAATGTTCAATATTTTGTAGCTAAATTTGAAAATCCCAGGTTCTGAGGGAAAAAACAAACAAAAAAAGGTTTGCTTCTCACTATCCCAAAAGAACACAATTTTTTCAACATATTGAAGATAGAATGCAATAGGGAAAACTGGAAATATC
>NW_007742964.1:5887-10772 GCF_000696425.1 Galeopterus variegatus
AAAGAACACAATTTTTTCAACATATTGAAGATAGAATGCAATAGGGAAAACTGGAAATATCAACAATTTAACAAAAATCATGCCTCTATGGTTCCAATGATCTGACAGCTTATTGGGATGTCCCTAACATGGAAGCACATTCTTCTAAACTTATGTTTCTGACCACATGAAAGAGACAACATACTGATAAACTGCTTTCAATTTAGAGACTACATTAATCTCTAATATGTGTGAGTGCACTTTTAACCCATTTAGTGGATCTTTTTTAAGGCTACCGACTTTAAGATACAAAGCAAGAAAGGGCTCTAAAGACTTCAATGTAAGCATTTCTATACCTCAGTTCTTGCAAACAATCCTCCTCATATTGACATTGGCATATGGAACTGTTATATGTAATAGCAGAAGCTTTAGAAAACTTTAAAGAGGTCAAATTTTTGCTTCTATAAATTCACCTTTATCATATTCAGAAGTGAGTATTTCTACTTGGTCTGGTTGAAATAGAATACCTTACCATGGGACACCCGATTATCATGTGTCCTGAATTTTCAATTATGAACAAAGAGTGTTATTCAGAATGAATACTGAAGTTCCAAGTAATTTTTAGGAGGCCTTCATTTACTTTTTTAGCACAGTGTAGCACCTCCCTTAACTCAAACTACAGCTTTAAGGAGAGTATCCTATTATTAATTAACCTAAGATTTAAAAACAAAAACAAACAAAAACTGAGCCTGGTTGAGAGCTAGCTCTACATGTGGTAGTAGTTACTGCAAGGAATGGATTGCTGCAGTATTTTAAGAACAAACCTAGAAATTCCTAAATGCTAGAGAATTTACCCACTAAGCAGAGCTTCCAGAAACAAATATTTTTGTCTACATTGCTTGGTAGAAAAGAAATGCTTTGGTTTTGCCTGGGAACCTGAAGGATTACAACTGGTAGTGAAGGGAAGGTTCAAGGATGTTTTATGTGGATGGACTTCTGGTATGAACTGAGTACTCAATTAATGACACACAAAAAATGTTTCCTCCCTACACTAACTTTTTACTCAGCTTTTTTAGAGGCTGTTGTAGCAGAAGACCAATGTTTCCTCAAAGGTACACAACAGTGATTCCACTAAACTGGGTAAAGAATGCCACAGTGACTTTTCTGGCCCCAGAACTGAAGCCAATGAGATGGGTAGTTTTTTCTTGTAGTTCACTGGAAATCAAGACTTGGGTGTGGGCACTACTCTTGCCTAAACAAAAATTCCATTTCTGGCTTTTGAGTCTTAAAAAAGTGAAGCGAAATGATAGATTATTCACAACAGTTGGAGATGCAAGAGGCTGGTAATGATTTTACTTGAACAAACTACCCTATGGTGAGATCCTCACTCTTGTTTTGTTCCCTTTGGTTCCTGTCTGTTTCCCGGACTAGTTTTCCAGGTTTCCTATCATCTCTATGAGTTCTCCAATATCTATTGAACTAATTAATTTGCTGCTTCAACTGAGCAAAGCTGTTTTACTGCTGCGCCTGCCTATATCATTTTCTTAAAACACATGATAGTGTTCTTAAAATTTGGTATAATCATGATGTTTTAATAATGCATACATTCTATATAGGTGGAAATATTTTTACAATAACTTTTAACATATACAAGTAGAATTTTTTTTCCAGATTTGTAGGTTTATTAAGTGAAAGGGGAATAAAGAAAGAAATATAATAATTTGAGCACCTTCTCTGACTCTAAAGTTTTTTCAGCTATATTTTTCCAGCTCCTAATTCCTCACAAACATTGCCTTTGTAAATGTGGACTGCTTACCCTTTAAAAAAATACACTGATATTTCACCTGTTAAATCAGAAGCCCTTCCAGTAATAACAAAATATTTCTTTTCAATTTTCCCACCAGGTATAGGAAAAAGGCTAATTGGGACACTTTTTTTTTTTTATCTATTCTCTAGTATGTTTGCCTTAACTCTCTTAAGTTATAGACTTGTGATTTTCAGTAATATAAAGAATGTTATAATCTAGACATGCATTTTAAAGTATTAAGAAATAATACTGAAAATAGTTCTGTAATTGCTAAGGAAAGCTAGCAGTCTTGAAGTGAGTACCATTTACTAAACAAGGTACTAAGTACCTATCAGTGTTATCACAATTGTGACAAAAACTAGATGAGGTATGAAGTTATTATTCACAATTAAGAAGTTAATAAATATTAGAATAAATAAGTAGCTCAAGTTCCCACCAGTGTAAAATGGCAAAACTAACAATAATAAGAGGGAAGTTTATTGCAATAAATGCTTACATCAACAGAATATAAACATTTCAAATAAACAACCTAATGCTACACCTCAAAAAAACTAGAAAAGGAAGAACAATCCAACCCCAAAATTAGTAGACAAGAGGTAATAATTAAGATCAGAGAAGAACTAAATGAAATAGAGACCCACCCCTAAAAAAATGAAGCAAAAGATCAATGAAATGAAAGCTGTTTTTCTGAGAAGATAAACAAAATAGACAAATCATTGGCTAGGCTAACTTAAAAAAGAAGATCCAAGTAACAAAAATCAGTAATGATAAAAGAGACATTACAATTGATACCACAGGAATACAAAAATCATTAGAGACTCTTAGAACAACTAGATGCCAACAAATTTGAAAACCTAGAGAATATGAATAAATTTCTGGACATGTACAAACTAACAAGACAGAACCAAGAAGAAATAAATATCCTGAACAGACCAGAAACAAGCAATGATATTGAAGCAGGAATCAGCAGTCTTCCAACAAAGAAAAGGACAGGACCAGATGGCTTCACTACTGAATTCTGCCAAACCTTTAAAGAGGAATTGATACAAATTCTTCCCAAACTACTCCAAAAAAATAAGACAGAGGCCATTCTCCCAAACTCAGTCTNCAAGACTTGGGTGTGGGCACTACTCTTGCCTAAACAAAAACTCCATTTCTGGCTTTTGAGTCTTAAAAAAGTGAAGCAAAATGATAGATTACTCACAACAGTTGGAGATGCAAGAGGCTGGTAATGATTTTACTTGAACAAACTACCCTATGGTGAGATCCTCGCTCTTGTTTTGTTCCCTTTGGTTCTTGGTCTGTTTCCCGGACTAGTTTTCCAGGTTTCCTATCATCTCTATGAGTTCTCCAATATCTATTGAACTAATTAATTTGCTGCTTCAAATGAGCAAAGCTGTTCTACTGCTGTGCCTGCCTATATCATTTTCTTAAAAAACATGATATTGTCCTTAAAATTCAGTATAATCATTAAGGTTTAGTAATGCATACATTCTATATAGGTGGAAATATTTTTACAATAACTTTTAAAATACACAACTAGAATTTTTTTTCCAGATTTGTAGATTTATTAAGTGAAAGGGGAACAAAGAAAGAAAAATAATAACTTGAGCGCCTTCTCTGACTCTAAAGTTTTTTCAGCTGTATTTTTCCAGCTCTTAACTCCTCACAAATATTGACTTTGTAATTGTGGGATGCTTACCCTTTTTAAAAAATACACTGACATTTCACCTGTTAAATAAGAAGCCCTTCCAGTAATAACAAAATATTTCTTTTCAATTTTCCCACCAGGTAGAGGAAAAAGGCTAATTGGGACCCTTTTTTTATCCATTCTCTAGTACGTCTGCCTTAACTCTCTTAAGGTATAGACTGTGTCATTGTCAGTAATTTAAAGAATGTTATAATCTAGACATGCATTTTAAAGTATTAAGAAATAATACTGAAAATGGTGCTGTAATTGCTAAGGAAAGCTAGCAGTCTTGAAGTGAGTACCATTTACTAAACAAGGTACTAGGTACCTATCAGTGTTATCACAACTGTGACAAAAACTTGATGACGTATGAAGTTATTGTTCACAATTTAGAGGTTAATAAAATTAGATTAAATAAGTAACTCAAGGTCCTACCATTGTGAAGTGGCAAAACTAACAATAATAAGAGGGAAGTTTATTAAAATAAATGCTTACATCAAAATAATATAAACATTTCAAATACACAGCCTAATGCTACAGCTCAAAAAAAACTAGAAAAGCAAGAACAATACAACCCCAAAATTAGTAGACAAGAGGAAATAATTGAGATCAGAGAAGAACTAAATGAAATAGAGACCCCCCCCAAAAAAGTGATACAAAAGATCAATGAAATGAAAGCTGTTTTTCTGAGAAGATAAACAAAATAGACAAAACATTAGTTAGGCTAACTAAAAAAAGAAGATCCAAGTAACAAAAATCGGTAATGATAAAAGAGACATTACAACTGATCCCACAGGAATATGAAAATCATTAGAGACTGTTATAACAACTATATGCCAACAAATTCAAAAACCTAGAGGTTACGGATAAATTTCTGGACATGTACAAACTACCAAGACTGAACCAAGAAGAAATAAAAATTCTAAACAGACCAGAAACAGGCAATGATGTTGAAGCAGTAATCAGCAGTCTTCCAACAAAGAAAAGCACAGGACCAGATGGCTTCACTGCTGAATTCTGCCAAATCTTTAAAGAGGAATTGATACCAGTTCTTCTCAAACTACTCCAAAAAATGAAGACAGAGGCTATTCTCCTAAACTCAGTCTAAGATGGCAGCAACACTCTGATACCAAAACCAGACAGAGATTTTTAAAAAATGAAGAGGAATATAAAACTACAGGCCAATATCCTTGATGAGCATAGATGCAAGAACCTTCAACAAAATATTAGGAAACAGAATACAGCAACACATCAAAAAAATTATACACTATGATCTAGTGGACTTCAGCCCAGAGATACAAGGATGGTTCAACATATGCAAGTCCATATATATGATACACCATATCAACAACATCAGGGGCAAAAGCCATATGATTATCTCAATAGATGCAGAACAAGCAATTGGCAAA
>NW_007742964.1:10787-11062 GCF_000696425.1 Galeopterus variegatus
CAACATCAGGGGCAAAAGCCATATGATTATCTCAATAGATGCAGAACAAGCAATTGGCAAAATTCAGCATCCATTCATGATAAAGATTCTCAACAAATTAGGTATGGAAATAAATAAAATAAATAGAAATAAAGTATCTCAACACAATAAAAGCCATATATGACAAGCCACTGTCAGTATCATCCTGAGGATCTGTTACTCCTGAAGCTTAACATTCACAGCATAATTCCTTCTAGTCACTCAGTTGAGAAACAAACAAAAATTAGGGTTCCTGG
>NW_007742964.1:11650-15963 GCF_000696425.1 Galeopterus variegatus
ATAAAAGCCATATATGAAAAGCCACTGTCAGTATCATCCTGAGGATCTGTTACTCCTGAAGCTTAACATTCACAGCATAATTCCTTCTAGTCACTCAGTTGAGAAACAAACAAAAATTAGGGTTCCTGGGATTCTTCTCAATACTGTTGAGCTTGGACTTTAGAATTTTTTCATATAATCCAACATTTTGAAGTATGTTTAAGATTCTGAATTCATAATGGGAACTGATAGAAATCAGAATTTATGGGAGAAATGATAACGTTTTCTGTTGGTTAGTAGAATTACTGGTTTGATTGTTGCTAATGCTATTGTTGTCTTAATCAAAGATCTCCTAGTCATGAAGACATATGTTATGTCATAACTGGCTACTCTATAGTTAATTATGTTACTATTATTCATTTAAAATAAATTAGCCAAGTCATAGCACTAGAAAGACAGTAATTGCCTATCCAAAGTCCTCCTGGGTTTGGAGATCATCTTGGGATAATGTCCCACTTGTCATAGATTAGAGTATAAATAATCATCTCTTATAAGACCGATTTTTAAAACCTGGAGGAAAATGTCAGCCTCTCATGCAAAATAAATTCTACAATTCTCAGTTCTAGATGGTGCTAAGGTAGGTGATTTATTTACTAAAGCATCAACAAAATATCTTTTCTGAATGCAGAAAAGATAATGGATTATCCATAGATAAAATATATCTTTGCAGGCTCTGTGTGGGATTTTTTCTAGTGCATGTATATGTGGGCTAAGGAAGATGTCAGAAGGTGGTGGTGGCATAAACCTGTACTTACCTAACCCATGACTATTACAAAAAAATAACTGTCCAGTTTGTTGTGTACCTTATTGCCATGAGAAGAATGCTGACCATGGCTATTTAAGAATTTTGTGATATCCAATTTTCTAATTAATTTTCTACATCAGGAAGCTAAATTATAGATTATATGAGTACATAACACACATTCACCCACAGTATGGTTAGTTGTTTTTTGTTTGTTCTTATAAATACAAACTATGAGCATGTATGATTTCAGAGTCAGACATCGAATTATTAAATAATTATAATGGCATTAATAGTAATAATAATTATAATAAATAATACATTATTTGCATTTACAGCAGGCCCTGTAAAAGTTGCTATCATAATTTAGTTTAATCTTGATATCACTGTTATAATACATTGTTGTGCTAATTAAACATAACATGTAAATTTAGGCATAGAAAAGTTCAATACCTTTTAGAAGATTAGGTGTCACACCTGAGATTAAATTCAAATTTGCCTAACTCCAAATCCCATGTGCTTAAACATCACAACACATTGCTATTTGTAAAGAGAGAATAGATTGGGTGTAATTAGCTCTAATATTTTTGTTATCTACATAACTTCTTCAATGAGAGAAGCAAATAGAATTCACTAATGGACACCTTTAAGATTAAGGTTTGTTGGATGAGGTTTCCCTGAGATCCAGTGGGGTCCAACTCATTTTAGGAGATTTTTTTCTGATCTCAGTTAAGACTAGTGTGAAATGAGTTCTTCCAGAAAAGTGAAGTTGTCCTGGGATGCTCATTCAACAATTGACAATAGAAACCTTGTCAACACGCTAAGGAAATAATTTTCCAGTATATGCATTTATTGAAACAAAACATTGTATCTCACAAGTATGTATAAACAAATGTTAAAAGAAAGAAACCCTCTAAAGCAGTTTTGTAGGTGTCATGATACTCAAGGAAGAAAAACATGGCTTTGACATTTAACCTGTATGTGGATATATGATATAAACTTATTAAAATAATTAATGTTAATGTCATGTGGATGATCTTATGAATGTGATTTAGACACTCTGTCTGAAAAATAGGAGTATGCATTAGATCAGTGCAGAAGTTCCTTCTAACACTAATATTCAACAAGTATATAACCTACCTTCAAATTCCTACAGCAGGAGGTTACGCTTTAATATAAGAGACTCTACAATATTTTGATTAAGACGTTAGTACTGGAATCTGACTGTATGGTCTCCATGGACTTGGGCACGTTAATTCTATTTCTTTGTTTTAGTTTAGTCACCTATAAAAAGACAGAAATGATAAATTTCTAGGACAAAAATGTGGATTAAACAAAATGATGCATGCCAAACAAGAAGCAAATATCTGGCTACTCCCAGTAATTTTTAGCAATTATTTACTGATTTCATCATCACCATCATTAATGCAGATAACTCCTTATTATATGAGAATATTTCAAGTTCTTAGATCATAGAAAACCCAAGTAAAAACTATGCAAGGATAGCCCAGACTTAGCTGTCACTGCAATTCAATTTGGAATTTGTATTTCAGGACAAGAGGGTACAGTGGCTGACATTCTAACAATATTTATTCCTGATGGCACTTCCAACTTCCAGAATCTCCTATTAAAATCAAACTTTCATGGCCAAACAAAATACATTAAGCAATGTTTATCCATGAACACCTTTGGATGAAATGAGAGGATTATGGAGCACTATTTAAGTGGGAAGCTAAAAGCCTCACATGGAAGTTAACAGCCTTTTGTTAATGAGGGAAGGTTTTGTGCAAATAAGTCTTTTCCAAATGGGAGAGGAATAGCGTAGTGTTCCACTGCAGGGAATAATATTGCTTGAGTTTGATTTGGGGCAGAAAACTTAGAAACCACTGAAAGACCACAGAAGTGGCCCAAGGTAAGAAACCTTATGCTATATATTCTATGTAATAAAAGACAAAGCTACATCTTAACATTTTACCTTCGGTGACAAACAACAAACTTGCAGTTATAATTTAGTAGAGAAAGACAACTGGATTTGAAATCAATTTGATGAATGCATGTCATATAGCCATGAACACTTCATTTACTCTCCCAGATGTTTAAGGAAAAATAAATACTTATTTTTATGGGAAAAGAGTCCTTACTTTTAAGGAGAAACATCGTGATTCCATGATTTTGATAAAAAGATGAGCAATTTCATCAAGAGCTGCTGTCTAGGAATCTCCCACTTTTTAAATATAAAATTAACAGGTAATGTGATTTTTAGAAAGCACAAAACACTACTGAGAAATAAATTACTAATTTTTCCCATAGCATATATGTCAGTGATTAATGAAGTTCAACTCTTGCCTTCTATCTAGCATTTAAATTTTAATTTAGTATGGGCAAAATAGGAAAAATATTATTTATACTCTTTGTTACATTTAGTTTTAGTTTCCTCACTGGTATGAAAAATTGCTTGCTGTCTCAAATATATTCCAACATATATTTACATGATTGCTTAGATATTCCACATTCATTAACAAATTACCCACCAATTTATATCATCATTGAACATGATTGTCTTTAATATAAAAGTTAATTTACTGTAAGAAAATAATAAAATAATTTAGAGATTTTAAACCTTTTAGCAATATAAACTAAATTTTTCTTCACCACATTTGTATCTATTATATTCCAGCCAGCATTGTATGAGAAAACATATTTACCGGTTTGTTTTGTCAGTGTCCCTTCTTGGTATTGACATTGCTTTTCTTAAAAGATATACTTCTGCTTACTGGTTATTAAAGTTATTTTATATTAAAACCATAAATCATGGGCTAATTCACCACTAAGATAATAAGTTATGCATTTGCCTTTTTTTACAAATATACTTGATATATAGATACTTTAATATTATAAACTGTCAGCTTCATTATATTTCTGTTAAATATTGTTGTCCATACAAGATTATACAAATATCTCCTTGGTCTTTTTTTCTCTCATTTAATCTCTTCCTCAGTTTATTCTTCACTTGCAGAACTCAATTCCATTATTCCAGAGGGAAATAAAGGAGGAGATAAATTCTGGAGTAAGAATGTGGTATTTTAAGAGTTGAGATTACTTCACTATAGTTTTGGGTGCCAGCCTTACACCCTTTCCATCTCAAGTTCTTTGTTCTTTTTAAAATTTGGGTTTGCAAAGAAGGCTGACTTCTTTTCTCAGTGCATTTTGAAGATTTCGGGTCACTTGTTAAGGAGAGAAGGTTTTGAATTTACTGAGAACTGAGGAAATAGATTTTGATACTCATTTTCCTTAGTTACAAGCTGCAGGGTTACTTAGTTTAGATATTACTAAAGTTCCAATTATTTAACTTCCTGCTGAATATTTCATTTCCAATGTATTTTATTTTCACGCATTCTGTTTTTGTTTTTGTTGTTGTCATTGTTTTTGGCTGTGGTGGTGATTTTTCCTTCTGGCCATAAAATGTTTGACCATATACATCCAGTTTAGAAGTCCATTCATAAGTGCTGTCCTTGGATATACTCCTAATGTT
>NW_007742964.1:16963-20167 GCF_000696425.1 Galeopterus variegatus
CACTGTTTTGAGCATCAAGTCCTCAGGCGGAAGAAGCAAAACATTCTCCACCTGTGCTTCCCATCTCACAGGAGTCACCTTATTTTATGGAGCACTCCTGTTTACATACTTACGTCCCACCACCAATTACTCTCCTGACACTGATAAGGTGATTGCATTGTTTTATACTGTTGTCTTTCCCATGTTCAACCCAATAATCTACAGCTTCAGAAACAAGGATGTAAAAAATGCTCTCAAAAAGCTATTAGAACAAAACCGGATTTTCAAATGAATAAGAGTTTCAATCATTTAAGAATATTCAAGGTCTAGTCTTCCCTTCCAACCTCATTGGCAGCAACTATGCCAGGATCACCTTTTGTGTCTACTAGTTTAACTATATTACCATTTTACAGAAATAAAGACAACTTTTAGACATTGAAACCTTTAAATACTTAACATTCTCTTCCAGAAATTTTCTTCCCCAAATCATTTCAATCTGCAAAATATTATTAGGTCTATATTAATAATAATTACTCTGTAATTAGTGTTCCCAAAATACTTCAGAAATTGACGCACTCTATTCTTTATATGTTTTATCGAAGGTACTTTCAGACTTGTCAGTCTACTCACCCATATTGGAGGCTCCTTAGCGGCCGTGTAACATGTACATTGACTTACTTTCCGTGCTTCTGTATAGTACCTGATATATTGCATGCTCTCCTCATAGTGCATTTAAGGGATGGATGGATTGGGATGTTTGGATAGATAGATGGATAGATNGAGAAAGAAAAGTAACCGTTGGGAAAGAAAAGCAACAATCACATGGCATGACCAAAAGATTTATGCTGGCAAGAAATACATTTGCATGACACATACACACACTGTGACTTGACTTATTTTTACAAGAGAGCACAGATTATCCATCTGTGATGCCAAAGAAGAGATGAAATTGAGAACTATCTGGATATTCCAGGGTGTTGAAAAAACAAGAAAAAAGAATCATTAGGAGTCCATTCACTTTTAATTAATTTTATTTAATAAATGTACACATCGGGTTTTTTTATATCCAGTCACATAAATAATTTTAAAATGTCTACTTACTAGGAATATCTAGTGACTTCTCTGTCACAGAGTGTTTAACTTTGCTAACACCACACAAACAGCAAGTTGCAAAGCCAAATTTTAAATTCAATTATCTCTTGCATGCCTACGATGGTCTTCACTATTATTTTAAGCTACCTTCTAAAATCACAACTTTTCTTCTGTGGAATTACCTAGTTTAACATCAGATCTCTTTCAAAATGTTTCTCAACTCTCCCTTACATGGAAGAATGTTATTTTAGGATTGTAAAAATGGAGCTTTGCTTCTAAAAATTTTGCCAGCTGTATTCTACTACTCTAATTCTATGATCCACTTCTATCCCCTTTCAGCTTGAAAGGAGCTAGTATCATGATGTAAAATGAACAGCTTTCGAAGAGTTACTGCATCAAGGAATATCACCTTCTGAATAACATTTTCTGGCATCAATGACCATTTCTAAATAACTCCTTTTAAAAAAGTTTAAAAAGGGCTGACCCCGTGGCACACTCGGGGGAGTGTGGCACAGGGAGCGCAGCGACGCTCCCACTGTGGGTTTGGATCCTATGTGGGAATGGCCGGTGCACTCACTGGCTGAGCGCGGTGCGGGCAACACCACACCAGGGGTTGCGATCCCCTTACCAGTCACAAAAAAGACAAAAAAAAAAAAAAAATTATTTCAGAGAAAATGCCATATATTTGATTTTATTAAACTTCTATTTACTTCTGTAGAAAGAAGAATAAAGAGATTTTTGTTCATCCAGGACCAAAGTCAACTCACATCTTCAGATACCATCTATCTCCAGTGAGAAAAACAAGAAAACTAAGAAGATGCTGAAGAATAATTATACCATGCCAACTGAGTTCATATTTGTTGGATTCACAGAATATCAGCCTTTCAGAGTCACACTATTCTTAGTCTTTCTCATAGTATATACCTTAACTGTGTTGGGAAATATGGGTTTAATAATCCTAGTTAGTATTAATTCAAGCCTTCAAACCCCCATGTACTATTTGCTTAGCAACTTGTCTTTCTTAGACATCAGTTATTCTATAGCAATCACTCCTAAAATGCTGGAAAATTTCACAGCCTTCAGGAAGAGCATCTCCTTCTATGGCTGTGTACTGCAAATGTTTTTCTTTGCTTCTTTTGCTGATTCAGAGTGCCTTATCCTGGCAGCAATGGCATATGACTGCTATGCAGCCATCTGCAAACCATTGCTCTACTCCACACTGATGTCTAGGAGAGTATGTAACTGGTTCATTGTGTTGGCATACTTAGGGGGAACCATGACTTCAATGGTCCACGTCTGCTTCACATTCAGACTGCCCTTTTGTGGCTCCAATATTGTCAACCATTTTTTCTGTGACATCCCGCCTCTCCTGGCTTTATCATGTGCAGATACTCATATCAACGAGCTTCTGCTCTTTGCCTTGTGTGGCTTCATCCAGTCCAGCACTTTTGTGGTCATATTTATCTCTTACTTCTGCATCCTCATCACTGTTTTGAGCATCAAGTCCTCAGGCAGCAGAAGCAAAACATTCTCCACCTGTGCTTCCCATCTCACAGGAGTCACCTTATTCTATGGAGCCCTCCTGTTTATGTACTTACGTCTCACCACTGATTACTCTCCTGACACTGATAAGGTGGTTGCATTGTTTTATACTGTTGTCTTTCCCATGTTCAACACAATAATCTACAGCTTCAGAAGCAAGGATGTAAAAAATGCTCCCAAAATGCTATTTGAAAGAAACCAGATTTCAAATGAATAAGAGTTTCAATCATTTAAGAATATTCAAGGTCTAGTCCACCCTTCCAACCTTATTCGAAAAACTATGCCAGGATCACCTCTTGTGTCTACTAGTTTAACTATATTACCATTTTACAGAAATAAAGACAACTTTTAGACATTGAAACATTTAAATACTTAACATTCTCTTCCAGAAATTTTCTTCCCCAAATCATTTCAATCTGCAAAATATTATTAGGTCTATATTAATAATAATTGCTCTGTAATTAGTGTTCCCAAAATATTTCAGAAATTGATGCACTCTATTCTTGATATGTTTTATCGAAGGTACTTTAAGACTTGTCAGTCTACTCACCCATATTGGAGGCTCCTTAGCGGCCGTGTAACATGTACATT
>NW_007742965.1:0-20158 GCF_000696425.1 Galeopterus variegatus
TACAACTGACTTTTTTTTTTTTTTTTTTTTTTTTTTTTTTTTTTTTGCGGCTGGCAGGTACAGGGATTGAACCCTGAACCTTGATGTTATCAGCACCATGCTCTAACCAACTGAGCTAACACTAACTGGCCAACCCCACAGCTAACTTTTGTTCATTGGAACACATTTTCAAAACTGTCTTGTAGTAATTTTCAATTCTAATTTGTAGTATTACTATAATAACTATCTCTACAGGACAAATAGATCTGGTAAGAACACAAGTTTAGCCTTTATTGAGAAAATTTATGAAAACAAAATTTAGTGATTATTTGAAAGTAGGGCAAATTAATCATGCCTAATGATTTCATCAACCAGATATGCATTTGCATGTAAATTCTTTAATATATCTTAGCATTAAATTATCCATTCTTGAGTTTTGGCCAAGATATACTGTATTCAAGAAATTTAGCTAAGTCTGTCTTGTCAAGATGCCAGAGATGGATTAAGGCAAGAGAATTACTATATAATGACCTGATGTCTACAAGATGATAAAGGGGAAGCCAGAAATGATTGTATGGAGAAGTTGGAATTAAAATACATCCAGGTCAATTTAAAAAAAAAGGCACAAGTATAACATTTTCTATTTCAGGTTTTATCATGTTAAGAATCACATGTGATTATTAGTTAAAATTATAAATTGTATGTAACATGAAAGTTCATCTTGTAGCAGTCAGTGATATTCAGTAAGTTTCTGCAAGGGACCTGGGGGAAGAAGCTAGGTCTGTTTAGGTGCTTGGTAATTAGTTGTCTGGAGTGACCAGTCCTGTAGAGACTTACTTATATAAACAGAAATACCCAGCGGGTGGAGAAAGTCCCTGTGTGCTAGTGATTTCGTGCTGTTTCCCCCATTATATTGTTATAGATACCAGAAAAACTCAAAGTCGAGGCAAGTCTACAAGGGAACCACAAGGTCATTTGATGAGCATATCTATTAGTGTGTTCAAAATGTTTAATTTATAGGAGCATCAACTAAGGAGTATTGAATGAATAAATTTATACTGACATTAATCTAAGACTGCTTGAAGCCGTAAAGCCCCTTGGCTGAAACGCCTCCTTCTCTAGAAATTGCTGGAATGAGTGCTATTGGCATTTGCCTCTGTAAATCTCCATTTATAGAGCTAAGTCTCACTCATCTCTTCCGTGCTTGCTTTTACATTTTGTACCTAGTTGTTAGGTTAATATGGTCAGCCAAGTTACACTTCATACCGGTTAGGTTTGGAACCATCTTATTCCCACAGTTGATTTTGCAAAACTGTTCTCTGATTCACTTAGTTCATTTTATAGTTTAGCTCTCAAGGTGAAATCTCATTTCTTACCACCCTAAAATCCCCAATTCTCATATATATTTCAAACATCACTAGTTTTCACACAGTTCTGAGAATGGTCAACTGTAAAGTTTGATCAATATTGATTATGTCTTTTGTTTATAGATATAAGCAGATTTGCAAATTCACATGTTGGAAATAATTATTAATTAATTCAACAAATATAGATAGCCTTCAGAGTGACAGGCTTTGTATTAGAAGTTGGGAGTAAGTTGACATAGAAAGTATAGTTTCTACCCTCAAGTAGCTTGTAGTCTGGATTTAATAATAGAATTTTAAGTAATAAAGTGAAATCTTTTCTAAGTGATATGCTTATATTATTGTGGTAAGGCCAATAATGAACCCTAACTCAGCCTGGAGAAAAAGAAAAAAAGAAAAATAGGATTCACACTAGAAAGAGAAGTGAGTAAGGTTGTTTGGAAAAATTGTTCAGTTTAGGGTATGTAAGTTTGAGATGACTTGGGCATCCACTAGGCAATAAGAATGTGTTTCTACAGCTCACGAGCGCATTCTGAGATAGAGGGTATAGATTTCAGTGTCATAATTATGTAACTACACAAATTAAAACTGACTAAAAGTAGTGTGTGTGTGTGATATGTATAAGGATAAATGAAAGAAGGACTATTGATGGAACCCTGGGGAATACCAATATTTAAGAAGTTTGGCAGAAAAATAAAACTGTAAATTAAGCTCAAGGAGAAGGAAAAAAGACCCTAAGTGTGCTGTTATTGTAGTTGTTGGATGGGACAGTAAGAAGGGGGAAAATGATCAGAAGATCATGTACTATAGAGAGGCTCATTATTTTTATGGGGTTTTTATGGCCCTATGAGGAAAAAAATAGTGGCCTCCATTCCGGATCTAGAAACATGGAAACATTATTCGCTTCTCCTGTGTAAAGTATTCAGATGACCGTACCTTGCTGTCAGAAAGCTACAGGATATCCCAAAGAATGATTTTAGCTTATGAAATACAAGGACACCATGACCAAAGAACTGGGATTCAACTAGGAACTCCTTGGTGGCTCGGGATATAAACGATTTATGTCTTTGTTTCTAGCACATAGTGAAGTCCTCGGCACTTCCTTGGTGCTTAAGTACATTTGAATAGAATTGAATCAAGCAACTCGTTTTACACACATTCCTCTTATAACAATTGTGGTATTGGTGTCTAGGATTGCCTGCTGAACTAATTATTAATCCTTGCCCTCCCCACCCTACCCCAAAATAATATTGGGGAAATCAGAATTCCTTTAGAAATTGGAGCCTGGCAATAGGAAGGTGGAGATTGAGTCATTTCTGTGCTCACGTGTATGGTATTACAAATGCAGTTGCAAAGTGTTGCTGAGTGCAGTAACATTCGAGAGTAACTGTGTAGAGTGAGTTAAACTATTTTCCATGTTGGAAAAAATGATGAAAGGCATTTTTCTGAAATGTCATTAAAAAGCCTTTATTTTTATAGTCATTTTCATCCAGCGCACTGTAGGTAAATTTGAGGACGTGTATTAGAAAGCCTATAAAAGAGGTTTATAAAGAAGTTCATAATCACATCCTATTTTAATGCCTTTTGTTTGGTTTAACTTTAAAACTGATTGAAAGTTGCTTAAATGGCCAGAAGCTTTTTTGTTGCTGTTGTTCCTAACATTATGTTCACATGGAAAGTGCAGGCTGATGTGCATCAGAATTTAAAGTAAATTAATTCCAGTTTTCTCAGAAGGAGGTTTTGTGTCATGAAAAATAGTCTTTTTTTTCTCTTCTCCTGAAGATAAATGAACAGATGTAAATTTATTTGCAGAGTTCCAATCAGTCCTCTGCGGATTTCCAATTACTGTGACTGAAGAATTATTTTCTAGACACACCAGGAAATATAGTAATATTGTCTTCCACTTAATTTACTTTCTCTCTTATAGAAAACCTAGCTATGGTTTTGCCTATATGATGGAAAAGTTGCTTAAAGTATAATTGTAGCTTGAGGACATCTGGTTATTTAGATGATAATGAATTTAAAAAATTAATGTCATGTCATCTGCTTATTTTTTCTCTTATGTATTATTTATACCAAGTAATATATTATTTCTATGGTTAAATTATATCACATATCACTATCTTCTTTCAATTATTTGCTTTAACATCACCCTCTAATTAAGGCCTCAGAGCCCACCCTGTGTAAATTGCAAACCCTCCACAACTCTCACACTCTTCTTCCCCTCTACTTTATTCCCTTCTTTCATTGTATTTATTGCCTTCTAGTGATCTATATAATTAATACTATAATTATAAATATGAAATGTAAATTCATGATTTATTTTGTATATTGCTAAAACAGAAGCGTCACAAAAGCACTATTTTATAGACATCTTGAGTGCCTAGAACAGTGCTTAGCACAGAGAATGTGGTCAATAAATATTGAATGCTTATTTATATATGCTGCTCATGATTTAGGTACATACATTTTCCTTAAATTCCTCACGTATGAAGGGTGCACCATGAATTTCTTTAGAAACTTTCTTTCCTTCTTTCTCTTTCTTCCTCTCTCCTGTTTACCTCTGCAGAATCAAAGGTCGCCTAAAGGTACCCTTTTTGCTTCACATCTCCATGGCTTTTAATAGTAGTGTCCCCTCATTTCACTTTGTCCCTAGGTACCCATGTTGTTAGAGGTGATTTAGGTGGAGGTGTTTCATGGCCCAGGGGTTGGACGAAGGTGGTCCCATCTTGCTGTTCTGATAAAGAGGACAGTGTGAGGAAATGCCCACCAGCTGTCTGTAGAAGGCAAGTCAGATCTAGACTGGTTATCATAATCACATCTCATCAGATTCAGAAAGTAGCAGGCACACACTTTCGCAGACAGAAATTTCAGGTGAAGGGATTGATCTGAACTATCCTGATGTCTAAAGGGTGACTAGGCTTTAGCACCATTAGTATTCTATGAGCAGCCTTTAAAAAAGAAAAAAAGAAAAAGATTTTGTATTTGTATTTGTCCTCTATATTTGCTTGTCTGAAGTAAAAATCTTTAGAAAAATTTCTGAACCTTGAAAGACCAGCTTTAGCGGTTGGTGCAAACCTGGGATGCAAGGTGGATATCCAGTCTCCTGACAATAGGGGTTGGAAAAGAGTGCACTTTTGATCAAAAGCAACCACTAATGGTTTGAAAAGACAAGCAAGTTGGCCAATTTCTAGGCCCTGATTTTAAAAAACAAAACAAAGAAAAAACATGTCATGGAAAATACGCATGGCTGAGAAGTTTCTCTGAGGCAAGGCCAGTATCTATAAGACATGAGGATAAAGTGAATAGAAAAGAATAGAAGCAAGTACTGCTCCAGGTATTCACTAATTTTCTCTTCATTTGGCACCTTAATCCCCATGTTCCATCTTTCTATACTTATCTCTTAGCAATTGCACCCTTTCTCTAGCCTTAGTCATCAAATTTGTCTCCTGCTTCTGCTGCTAGGACCTGTCAGTGATAACTATGACCATAAAGTGATTTCACCCCTGAGTTGGGTGAAGGGACATCCCTCCCTTGCACAAAATTAAACAGATGAAGTTTTAAAAACATTGTTATAAATGGTGTTTTCTTTCTGTTCTTCAAGAACTTCAGGATAAGCCTGTGAGTGAATTGTTTCTGTGTTGAAAAATCTATTCCGAGCAAAAAAAAGATAGACTCAAACTTGTTTTTGGAACTCATCTTGCTTGGTCTTAAGTTGGAAACTGCTTGTATGACCTAACACCTATTCCTGCTGGTCTGTAAGATACATGATACCTTTTCCCCTTTCATAATTTATTGCTTCAACAGCAGACTTTTGTTAGAGCTCTGCTGTTAAGGGACAAAAGAAAACACCCACTTTGTTGAACATTTATGTTTAAAGTGAGTACATTTCACTAAATCACTGAGTGCCCATGGGGACATCTCTAACCCAAATTATAACCATATCTATGATGGAATCAGGCCCCGAAGCTTTTTTTTTTTTTGTAATATTTTTTGTGTATGTTGATTCCTGTGGAATTCATAAATGTTAGGGTTTTCACTCCTGCCTGAACAAACTATTTTAAATTTTCTTGCTATGGACTTCTACAGTGGATCATACTATATTATAGTATCCTCAACCCGGCTTTGTTACTGCTTTTTAAATGATTTATCTTTCTCTGTTAGTCATTAAATCTCCATAGTGGCACTTTCAAAATGTACTTTGAATGAATGAAATGAATGGATAAACAAATCAACCTAATTACATTCAGTTTTACTGAACAGGCCAGGCCTTGGACTATGCCTGTGTCCTAGGTTAGGGGTCCCTCCACAGTGATTGCATACGATCTAAGTGATAAGTGTTTCTCCTCCAAGAAATTATGTAATGATTAGACATTCATGTTGAATAGCCCCTGTAAATAGCAAAGAATAAGTAGCAGATTTCTATATAGGTTTAAAGTTTTAGTGACTTTAATTTGGATTTGATGCTTTTTAGTTCTTAATTTTGTTTTGAATCAAAAATTGTTCTAGAGGATGAAGGAAATATTTGAAAGAAATTTAACTGTGATCCCAGAAAATATATATAGGCTTACCAGAATACTACTCATATTTATTTTAATGGGGAACAGGGAAAAGTTTCCTGTTTTAAAAATTTAATTATCTGGCACCCTGTACCTTGGAGGCAACTTAGTGAAATACTTCAGAGCATGGGCTTTGGCATTAAACAAATCTTCCATTTACTGGTACTGTGACCTTGGGCAAATTGCCTAATCCTTATTGCTTACCTGTAAAATTAGGTGATGTTAGAGTAGTTATGGAAGGATTAAATAAAATAATACTGAGAAACTGGATATAATTATATGATAATAAAGGCTGAAGAGCTTGTTAGCTGCTAATATTTTTCTATTTTTTAAATGTTTCCTGGCTGTGCCTTTGTGGAGATATGTCTACACTCACTGACAAACATTTCCATGAAGAGGAGTGGGTGCAGAGCACACGAGGAACTCAAGGAAACCGCTTTACAAATGTGTTGGTTACAGTGCATTTCTTGGTGAAATAGAGGTTGATTGGCACTGGAGGCTGTAGTTTATCCACACTTGATGCAAATCTACAATGTTTATATATTGGGAAGGGGATGTATAAATAAGGAAAGAGAAGAAAAATTTGTTGACACAGATAAAGAAGAAGCACTGGGTATATGAGCCAGAGAGAGAGGGCAATTGTTAATGCTTAAGCTGAGGACAGGCACATAATCCTGATGAACCAATGTGTGATAATGAAAAGACCATGTGATTGGAAGCCTAATAGCTCTGAATTTGAAGCTCATTTTGTGTCTTGCCAGCTGTATTATCATGGACAAGTTATTTAACTTCTCTCCCACTATTTTCATATCTCTAAAATAAAAGGAGTAATAATATTTTCTATTACTAATTGTAAGGATAGGAAGAAATATGGAGAACTTGCTATCGTAAAGCCACCCAGTATTAATTCTTTCTTTCCATTGAATACTGTTTTTTAGCTAGGAAAACATATTCACATCTATTATTATTTTAGGATACATAGAGGAAAATATATCCCTAATTTTATATTCAGAAGACAGGTATAAAGCAAATTATGTACATATTAATAAACAGTATAGTTCTGTCAATCCTAGATCCAACAATAATTAACTAGTTGGATTTGTTTAAATTGCTTAACCATTCTGATCTTTGGTCTCCTCATTTCAAAATAGGAATGCACATTTATGAGTTTATTGTGAGGATTACGTAAGATAATAATCATAAAGCATCTTGTTGAGAACATGTCACAGAATACAGAAGGACTAACATAGGACATAAAGGCTTGTTTAGATCGCATAGTAAGCATTCTAACTCAGGAGAAGCACCTTCTTAACGAATACTCCATTTCATTGAGACTTCAGATTTTTTTAAAGACATGATACTAGACTGAGAATATATGCTCCCTAGACCCTAAGGAAAAAAACCAATATAATTTTTTTTAAAGCTACAACTTGTTCTTTTTTCCCCCTACTATTAATTGATAAAATTTTTGGCAATGGATTTGAGATAAAAGTCATTTTCATCGAATGGCTACTGCTTCATATTTGACAGGTTAGAATAAATGTATCTTCTTTATGAAATAGGATGGCATTATTGTACTTTATTTAGTTGTCCAATTAATCCAATTTAGAACAAATAAATAGGTCTGTGTCAAAACAAAGATACCAGGAGGAGGTTTAACTATATTTCTGTAAACTTTTTGGTGGTTATGTTACACTTACAAGTGACACACTATGACACAGGTTTCAGCTTTGGGGAGCTATGTGATAGAATCATGTGCCCTCATCTGTCTAGTTCCTATGACATGGTGGTGATTTTTTCCTCCACCACCCTGTTTCCATTCTTCTTCATGCAATGAAAGTATGGAGAGGGCAAACAACTTACCCATTATCCTTCCCAGTGGAGTTAAACCTTTTCCAGAATAGCACATGTTTTAATTTTGCTAATAGTGCGTATGGTATATGATAATCATGTGTAACAACTTAGAGTAGTTTAAAGTAAGTATCCAATTAAATTGTGCTTTTTGTAGAAAATGTATTAAATATTATTCTGATAAGTTGAAACTATGTGTTTTAAATAAAGTCAGTCATTTACATTTGTCTTCTCTTTTAGTGCTTTTCTACCCAAAGCAGTCTTGTTAAAAATGTCATGTTCGACAGTATTTAAAATAGTTTCAGAAAAAGTGGGAGAGAATATATAATTTGAGGGGAAAAAAAGATGAATAAGGAGACTTATTTTACTTGGCTGCAAGTACAAAATCTATTATCCTAGGATGACCTGAAACCCACATAAGTGTTATGTGAGAAAAGAAAATAAAGGTTTGTCCTGGCACCTCTCTTTGTAGCTCAAATTCAATTATGTACATCTCATTGAATCTTCATTACTGAGATAAAAATCCTATCTACTTCTATTCCACTTGATAATTTCTGTGAATTTCCTTCTTTCTAGTATTTGAGTGTTGAGAAGATTAATTAACATGCTTTAAAAAAAATACTACTAATGTCATTACTCTTTTGGGCAAAGAGTGATAACTCTGACCACTCTGTCTAGGAGTTTAATTTAAGAATTCCAATTTTATGCACTTATTACATGCACTTATATTGTATAATTTTAATTAAATATTTTAATTCCATTTTTTATACTTGGCAGTTGCCTCATCTGGTTATCATTCAAAACCAGACAACTCATACTTTGTATTCATCCAAATTGAATTAAAAGTAGTTTTCCTTAAGCTCTCTATGAAAGGCATATTTGATGTTACATTTTTTATGGCTTTATATAATTTAAAAACAAACAAACAAACAAAAAACCACAGCCAAAACAGTGCATATGGCGTTTTGTCAGTTGGGAAGAGGTTGGTTGGGAAATTATAGGAAATCCAAAATAATAGTAGCTTTAACTTGTTACCATTTTATTCTCCTTCTTATAAAAAGTCCACAAGTGTGCAGTTTCAGGCTAGACAGACAGTCCATGAAGGGCTCAAAGGATTACTCAAATCCTATTTCTCTAGATCAGTGAGAGGCCTAGAAGGGGTTAATCCCCGGAGCAATTCTTTCAACTGAGAAGAATTTCAAGGAGTAATCCTGAATCAGGTTTTCTCCCAGTTTTTATTGTCTAGGCAAGAAAGTTACAGAAAAGGAACACAGGTGGTTACAAAAAGAACAATGAGATAATTGTCATGGCAACACTCAGTTATCCAAGAAACATAAAGAAACGACTGAAGACAAGATGTGGAACATCCCCCAACCATCAACCTTGAAGCCTTTAGCTCACATACTTTCCCATCATTAGGTTTAGCTGCACCGGGGACAACTGCCCTTAGAGCAAGCGTATTTGCTGTGTTACAATTTTTTTTATCTACAACAGAGACTTTAGTCCTGGGAAAGTTTTCTTTTTTTCCCAAGCTAAGCATTTCTACGTGCAGTACTAAAAAGTTAGGCGATTCCTTAAACTACAGGGCTGTGGCCCTGCTAAGCTATAAGTTAGGCCCTGTAAAATACATTTGCTTTATTATTGTTGGTATCCTCCACGATAGCCATCAGAAAAGAGGGAAGGGTAAGGGTGGACACACTCCCTCCTCAAGGACATTTTCTGAGCTGTACAGGACACTTGTGCTTTTATCCCATTGGACAGAGTTCAAACATGACCAAAACTTTCTGCATGATTATGGTTTTTTGTGTTTTAAGTGCCTAACACAGGGGCTAGTGCATATTACTACTTAATTTCTAAGCTCTGTGACACTCTAAGCCTTGTAATTACTGAGTTGATTCAAGCAATAATAAATTTATTTACACTATCTGTATTTAAAAAGGACTTTGACTTTGATTCCATCTGGTAGTGTAGTCACTTAAGAATTTTGCCCTATATGTTTTATCAAGCAAGATTTGAGAATATTTGTGTTTTATGAGTATGACATGCTATTAATTACCATTTCCATTTGATAATAGAGATTAAGGATTTATTTTTCCAAGTGTCTTATTATAAACATTGCCTAAAAGTAAGCATAAATCTTGAAAATACTGAAGAAATACATCTGTAACCCCATTTCAGTTAGTTGATAAAAAAAATCTCATTATTAGAGTCGTTAGCTAAATTAGCAAATTTGATTTGGAAATTTGGATTAATGCAAAATTCAAATATGACTCCAACTAATGTTAATTTCAGTTGGAAAATTTCAAATACATAAATACCTTAGGAAAAAAACAAACATCTAGAATTTATATTTTATCTCTGAGGAAAATAATCTTAGTTTCAAAGTTTCTGTATGTGTTAAAGGATAGTCAGATGAAATAAAATTCAGAAAAACATTTTAATTTAAGATGAACTTGATTTTTTTCTGATGATTGGGCACTAGGGATTATAAAATATTTAGTGAACCATTGCCAATAAACGTTGTTATTTAACTTGTTTTGATTACTGAGTATTTTTTTGCCCAGGAAACAGCAAGATTATTTGTTACTGAAACCCATTCTTCATAATACAATCTTAGTTTTCAGTTGTTCTAGCTTTTCAGTTTTCTAAGTACTTCCTGTGTAGATTGTCATTTAATTTCCATGAAGCCTGTCATGGTTGTTATTACTAGCTTAAAAACGTTATCCTCTGTAACTTGGGTTTTGTATGCATGACTTGATCTGTCTGGGAAGCTGTTTTTCTCCATTCTTGACTTTGTCCTTTGTTTTTTATCTTCTCTAGGAACTTTACCTGACCTGTCATCTTGGGAGAATGTCCCTTCCATGGCTTCCCAAAATAGCTTATACTTTATCATGGCACTCTTTACACAGTATTGTGATTGTCTCTCTTTACCATGAGACATTTCATGTGGAAATTATTTACTTATTGCTTGGTAATCTTATTATCAGTGCTTAATATATTGTAGGAGTACCACAGTTATGCTTTTAATGAAATCAAAACAAGAAAGAAACCTACTATCCTTTAGTATTTCCCTAGTTTTGAAGGTGCGTTGCTCTGTGTAAGCAGCATCTTGTTACCCCCATGTTTTGTGTGGACGTTAGTGTAGCTGCTACAATACATATTCTTGGAAAGCATAATTTTCATCTCTGGATGTGTTTTATTCATAACAACTTTTGGATATCAGATTTCAACCATTTTAGAAGACTTTTGTTAGAACTAGAGGCAAAAGGTTGCTTTACTTAACTATTTGGATGTTTTGACAGTTCTGTCTAGAAGGCAATCTTATTACAAAGAGGCACTAGCAATTTATTCAAATGTATTGGCAGAGGTGGGGAAGGGCATGCTTTTTTCCTTTCAATTTTTAGAAATTTCATTTTACTTTTGTCTTTTTCCTAAACAGTAGAAATGATATGTTAGGTTTTTATTGAAGATCAATCCCTTTGATTTGCCTTTTTATATTCTATATTCTCTGCTTCATGTGTATGATTGGCGGAGACCTTATTTTGTGAAGAAATGTGTCACAGGTAGTTAATATGAAATGCTAATCATGGTTTCTCAACTTCAGCCCTGTTGACATTTTGGGCTGGAATTTTCTTTGCTGGGAAGGACTGTTCTGTTCCTTGTAAGATGTTTAACAGCATCCCTTGCCTCTACCCACTAGATACCTGTGTCATCGCCCCAGTTGTGACAACCGTAAATGTCTCCAAACACTGCCAAACATACCCTGGGGGGAAGTCACCCCTGCTTGAGAACCACTCTGCTAAATAAATGTTCCCCTCTGTCTCTGCCAATGTTTAGAGTCAGCTAGGGATTTGCATGCCTATTTACTTTAAACATTTGCATTTAATTCTGTCCAATGCATTGTTATTGTGGATTTGACTGATTTTCCTTAATCAAGTGTCCGGATTATTGTAATTTTAAAAAATGGTATTTTTGACAAAGGGTTGTTAGTGGAGACTGGGGGAAAAATGGGCAGAATTTTCACAGAGAAAAGAAATTCTACACATGCAACAGTGATTCCTACAAAATATGTTCAAAATTAGGAAAAAAAAAAAGCTGAAAGGATTTAATAGAGAACATTTTGCTATTTTTTCTTATAGTGATTTTTTAGAATTTAGGTGTTAGAATGATTTCATATGTGCAGATGTATTTTCTTCCTTTGACTAAAACAAATGTTTATTCTTTTTCTTTCTCCAGTTTATATTCCTCATCACTGGCTGCTTAATTTCAGTGACTATTGTTCTAAAAGATAAATTCTAAGAGAAGAAATCTATCTGAGAAGCATATCCACCTACACACATAGATATATCAAATTGATCCTACTGCTTATAATTTAGAGATCAGTAACATTTTTGTTTTCATTTTCTCCCCGAAAAAGCACATTAACTTCACATAAATACATAGCATGAACCTTTAATTGTAAGGCAACTTCACATAATATGCATGAAATTGTTTCTAATATGATTCTGGCTTGATGTTATATTAAAATGTATTTGTTTTTAATATCCATAGAAACCAGAAGATTATTGACATGATTGGCATGTAAACAAAATATGTCATCAATTTAAAGTCATGGTAAAGCCTTTGGTATAAATGATGTGTTAAAGTAGAGTTCCTCATTTATAGCCAGAGTGTCAAGCTTGGATTTTGACACATTTCTTACTAGTTGTGTGACCTTTGGTATGCTAATTAACTTTTTCTTGCCCAGAGTAAATCTTCTGTAAAATGGAGCTATTTCATAAGACTATTTTTGAGTGATAAATCAGTTAATATATATAAGTATTTGACACATCAGAAGTACTGAATAAGTTTAGTGCTATTATTTATAATTATTGTAACTATTGCAATGTGAAGGATTTCTATCTTTGAGTCGTATCTTCAGGAAAAAAAAGTATGGGTTCTATAAATGTGAAAAGCATCAGTAACAGAAGTCTGGTCATAACAGTGTTAGAATTAACCCAAATTTATTCTGAACTTCCAAAATGGTACTTTATTTCTTTTCATCACTTTAATGCAAGTAAATATTATACAAAATGTGGAGAGTTTTAATGCAAAAAAGAAACCTGACCTAGTATGCACGTACCTAGAATTGAGTTATTTTATCTCTTTCCTCTTCTTTTTTTCTTCTAGAAAAAGCATGGGATCTAGGATCAGGGAAACTGTATTCCAAGTCTGGCTTTTCCTCTTATTAACCATAAAACCTAGAGTTAGTTTGTTAATTCTTTGAACCTCTCTTTCTTCCTGTGTAACATGGGACAGATGATAACACTTTTTACTACTGCTTACTTTCAAGCCTATGTCAATGTCACCTGGGCTCTGAAGACCTACCCTTGTCCATTCCTGGGCTGGAGCAATGTTGTCCTTTGTCCTCTAGTGTAGCAATTTTCCACAGCATTGGTTTATTTGAATCCCCCCCAGTAGATTGAGCATTATCAGCAAGTGCATCTGTCTTGGTCACATTTGCAACATTCACATTAGGGCATAGCCCAGGAGAAATCAGTCACAATAGCCATCTAACTTGGAGTCACTCCATTGCTAACTTTATTCTCATGATGCGGAGGATTATACTCTAGGTTATACTCTCTAATTCAAAGAGCCGTATTATATATAATCCTGAAAACGTGCCTGCTACATGGCTCCATATGACTAGAATCCTCCAAAGAATAAGGCAGGCAAGACAAGATTGTCTAGGTGTGGTTATCATACTATTTATCATTTTTTCCTCTTTGTGTGTTTTATGAATTGGAAAATGACAGGAATATAATATGTGAACATTGGGGATCCCATGAGGCTAAGTACCTCAGTTTTCAAGGGTTATGGGCTTTAGGCACATTGACAAAAAGATGCACTCATCTCCTTCCTGTTCATTCCATCTGGCCTAATAGCATGTTTGCCCTTTAGAAATGTAATTACACGGAGACTAATTAGTGGGCTATTGCAGTTATTAAGGTGACAGAAAAGACAAAAAGGGCTCTGACAGAGCCATAAAGATGAATATTGAGAGGCACTCTAAGAACCTTAGAAAACAAGAGTCAGTGAGCTTTGGGGACTTTACAAAACATGGAATTGTGAGAATGAGTGAAGTCAGGAGTGATAATCTGGTTTCTGATTTTACCAACTGGAGTGAATGATGGTGTTAATTATTAAGGAGGTCCTCCCCCTTATTTGTTTCATTTTTTATTCATTTTTGAGTGGGTGATATTGTTTTCTAATTTTGGATATGTTGATTTTGACATTCCAGTAAGCCCCTAGATTGACGTGGCTCAATCAGCTGTTGAAAACAGATCCACATGTCAGGAGAGAAATCATTAACTTTAGAGTTGACAGCAGCCAGCTTATACATGAGCCATATTTATGCATGATGTCATGCAGAGAAAGTATTTATCAAGAGGAAAGACAAAGGCAAACCCCTGTGGAACACCAACTTCTTTTAAAGGAGTATACGAATGAAGAGGCACTTTCTTCATTCTGCATGGGATGGTCTCAAGAATGGAAGAGTACTAGTAGTGACAAAACAAAATACTTTCAGGTCGGAAGATGAGCTCAGTCCTCTCAAGTATAGTTGCCTGCATGGTTCACATAACTGCACTATTTTGCGGGTTTGATAATTGATAGAAATTTGATATGACATTTCTGGAGAATTATGGGACTAGAACCTAAACTAGATTTAGGGGTAAATGGGCTGTGAGGCATTCGATATATGCACCATAGACCATTCTTACAGGAAATCTGACTTTGAAGGGAAGAAAATAATAAGCAGTCTTAGAGGTGGACGCAGTAATGGATAAACGTTGTAGGGGTATTTTCTTCTCTATGTGCTAAGAAGCACATAAACATTTTTGTATCCGCAAGAGAAAGGAAGGTGTAATGGGGAAAGAGATTGAAGATACTAGACAAAGAGAGGCTCACTGAAGGATTTGCATTCCTAAGGAAGCTAGAAAAAGCAGAATTAACTATCTGGATGGTATTACTCCTCTGGTGCCATTAGCCTTTTATCAAAGGAGAAGCACCTCTTTATCTGGATTTGAAAGGAAAGTGATAAAGACAATTGAGGTTGTAAATAAGTTTCAGAAATGATATAATGTATGTGAGCTTAGTTAATTAGACGGCATTATGTCAGTAACATTATAGTTATAAAGAATATTAAATCTTTTTGAAAAAAAGTGTTCTTTTTATCAGTTTTACCCACTTTTAAAGAACTGACCATTTTCACAAACACTTGATTACTGCAGAAAACTTTGTTCTTCCTTGTTCCCAGCATCTGAAATGTGCACTTAATAGCACAGCATGTCAACTTCACGATCAAGTTAATTGTTGCTCAGTGTCTTTATAGAAACGTACATTTATGTATATATGAAAGTGATCTTAATGTGCTTTGAGAATTCTTTGTTCTATTCAAATGACTTCTTAGCATGATTAGAACTACTGAGGTTGTTAATATATGCTGATGGCACAGGTGACTGTTCTTTAATTTCCAAATGCTTTTCTACAAATATTTTCTCAAGATGCCCATTATATAATAAGCTGAGTATTTTAAAATACTCAACAAAATAAGTTTTTATAAGTAGCCTTCTCTTTTCTCAGAGCGCCATTTTACCAGTCTTTCAAAGTCCTCAGAATCTACTGAGTTGAAACTGCAGTTTGAGGTGATAACAGAAGTATTCAGGCCCAATAGATGTGCCCAGTGTCTGTAAGATACTTACTAATTGCAAGAGAGTGGGGATACACAAAAAGCCCTTTGTGAGAGCTCTTTGAATTTAGTTCATTTCCCTGGCACCATATTTTCATAGACATGATTGTAATTGATTTTCATTTAGGTCAGGAGGGTGGGGTCTGCAATGGCTGTGATATTACATGTGGCTACAGCCTAAGGAGCCTCTTAGGAAGGACCGTATAAGTCTTAGGGTCTATAGAGAAAGGTGTGTTTCAGAAGAGTGAACTGAAATTTGCAGTGTTCTGAAATTCAAGCTTATTTGACTAACTGCAAATAGGAAGGAAATAGCATGTGGATATCCCTCAGTCTTTTTCTTTGTTCCTTTATGGCATTTAATTAAATTCTGACTCTTTTTACTGTTGACCCAGACTACCTCTTGTCTTTTGAGCAGTCATGAGCCAATATTTCCCAAGCAACATGACTAGTGAGAGAGGCATCTCATGTTTCCATATATTTATCACTGCCTTAGACGAGTTCCCTTTACAACGTGATGAGAAAATGTGCATGCTCTAAGAAGAAATCCAGGTGGCTGGTAATTCTAGTGGGAGAGAAAAGACAGCTAGAAAGGGGAAAGTTCAGTGGTGGTAAAAGCCTTTTGAAAATATTTGTTAATACTTTCTAATGCAGCATAAATGCTACTGATACCAAATCCAGTGTTTTCTCTCCTGAGGAATTATTTTCTTTTACTTAGAATTTATTTTTATAGTACCAGGGCAGCATTTTTATTTCACTGTTAACCATTCTTATTTTGAGCATATAAAATAAAAATTTGTGGTTTTATATATCGTAATACAGTCCTTTCTCCAAATTTCTGTTTTCCTCATGCAGAGGGTTACTTCTACAGGAGAACAGCAGGTTTGCAGAAGCATTGCATTATTATAAATTGGCCATCGGGAGCAGGCCTACCCTGGCTTGTAAGTAATATTCAAGATTTTTTTAAAAATTCCTCTTCCATCCATGAAAATTATCTTTGTGACCTAGTCTCATAGAAAAAACACTTGGTGCTCCTTTTTCTGAATACTTGCTTCTCAAATTATGGACCTCTAACTACTATATGTCTCTCAATTCCATCGCATTTTGATGTCCATTTATCATTTTAAAAAATAGTACAATAGCTAAAATGTTTACTCAGTTTTTAAGTTCAAAAATACTTGGAATTCCTTGAGGACAGACACTATGTTATGTTTCTCAGTGATACTTGCAATTCCAACTACCAATATTGATGGTATAAGTATTAGCCTATCAGTATTTATTTCTTTGTTTTCTATTAAAATCAGAAAGAATCCATAGAAAGTAATCTGAAGCAAAGATAACTTTATTTTATCCATAATGTGTACCATCTTCTCACTCTTCTGTTTTCCACTTTTTTCTCTCAGCTGCATATTTGAACACTGGTATTATTCTAATGAACCAAGGAAAAACTGAGGAAGCCCGTCGTACGTTCCTAAAGTGTTCTGAAATCCCGGATGAAAACCTAAAAGACCCTCATGCACACAAGAGCTCTGTTACCAGCTGTCTGTACAACATGGGAAAACTCTATCATGAGCAGGGACACTATGAGGTCTGGTCAAAACCCATATCCTTTTCCTTCTGCCTTGTTGTGATCCAAATCTCAATGTTTTTCTAACCTGCAATCTCTTTGGAGGGCTGCTGCTGTCCTTTGAGAAACTAATATGTGTTCACATTAAAAGGGTTTCGTGATTAAATTTGTTTGGGAAAAACATCTGCTAAATAAAAATTCACAGATTTTTGTCGCATGAGTTTCTCAGAGCAATTAATACGTCAGTATGTATTGCAACCACTCAAGAAAGGGAGATAACATGCATCGTTTCTCAAGCTTATTTGCTCACCATTTCTTTGACTTTAGGATCCAAGAAACAGTTTCTAGAATTGTTACCCTAACCCAGTATTTGACATTTTCTAAATATTCAATGGGGCTTCAAACAGTTCATTGTAAAATCCATGTTATCTTTTAATTCCATCATTCCACAAACTTTCTGAAGTACCCTTGTACTGTTCATACTCTGAGTTATTAAGAGAGTGATTTGATGTAAATCTTAGCTATTTCTCTTTTAAAAACTATAATGAAATAAAAACTAACTTTTTTATTTGGGGGAAAAGGAAAAGTGGTGTGACAGGATGTTGTATTGTAGGTTGGGAGGGGACCCAGGCTTGTCCTCCCTTTCTCTGACAGGAAGAGTCGATGTGTACCTCACTGCCCCTCTTTCCCTTTTCAAACTGTTCCCCCTGCCCACATACTCTTCCACATTGCATTAAGACTGCAATATAAAGGGCCAACCCCGTGGCGCACTCGGGAGAGTGTGGTGCTTGGGAGCGCAGCGACGCTCCTGCCTGGGTTCGGATCCTATATGGGAATAGCCGGTGCGTTCACTGGCTGACGGTGGTGTGGGCGACACCACACCAAGGGTTGTGATCCCCTTACTGGTCACGAAAAAGACAAAAAAAAAAAAAAAGACTGCAATATAAAGATAGAGGTACAACTTTTAAAATAATTGCATTTAATAATTTGTAAGCCTCAGTAGTTGGAAGATCTGTTTAACTGATACCATATTTAGTTCCTACTGGATTGTCTGACTTTAAGTAACCATGGAGTTTAGCTGAGTAATGGGTAACTACCAAATACGATTTTTTAAAAAGTTTTTTTATTTAATAATGTATGTGAACTGGAAAATTTATATTAAAAGACCATTGCTAACATTGAACTCCTTAAACTGAATTTTTATATTCTTCACTGACTGGGCTATTTTTATTCGTGAAATTGAAATAGTATGCTATCAAAGGACAGCTCAATTATTTTTCTCTAGTGAACGATTCAGAAATAGCAATGGATGGTTTTATCTTTGGAAGAATGTTATTTTCTTTTTGGTGAATATCCCTGTACTTTAGTGATGATTTATTTTTTTTTATTTCTTAAATTAGGAAGCCCTTAGTGTATACAAGGAAGCAATTCAGAAAATGCCAAGGCAGTTTGCCCCACAGAGCCTGTACAACATGATGGGTAAGTAAAACATTAGTATTTTAATCAGTTTTTCAGGGACCTGTAGAGAAAGGAAAATCTGTGCTTGTGTTAAATGGAGTTCTAATAATCTCATTAATCCTCACAAAGAAACCTTGTTCACAATTGGATGTAACATTCAGATTTTGACAAAGCACACTTGTTCTGACATGAGCAAATAAATGCATTAACATAGTGATTCCCAACACATTGTCCACATCCCAGAACTGTGGCAAGGAATTCTCAAACCATCTGGATATGAGTAATAGCTAGACTCTAGAGATTGAAAAAGTAATATCTTGTGCATAATGTGTAATTTTTCAAGCATGTTTACAAATGAATAAAATACACATTAATTTTAATGAATTTATGAAATGCATGATAATTTTTGATTGTTATCTTCTTAATCAGAAAATATTCTAAAGTAAACATCATACGTATGATGTAGAGATTCATGAACTTCGATGCTAATAAAAGATTACGTAACTGACCCAACTTGTATGGTTTTCATTGTTTAGGCCTTTGATCTCAGGGTTTTCCAGAGTAATATTTTGGAATAAGAAGAAGATTGGGAAGACTGTAAATGTGCTACTGCAATTATTCCACGTTGAATAATTAGTTTAATTCTCTTGTTAGTCAGAAATTATATAGATCTAGAGCATGGATTTTTCTAGGTAAAGAGATTAAGAACTAGAAATTCTAATAGAATATTGATGTATCACCAGTGATCGATCCCTGACTGCCTTGTTGTAAATTGTTACCACAGCTGTTTGATAGTGGACATAACTGAAAACTGCCTATTCAGCATGTAACTCCTGGAAAAAAAAAAAAATCCCTAAAGTTTAAGATGCCCTGCTGATTGATTAACGTTGCTATTTCAAGATGAGAGAGAAGAGAAGGGGTTGTTTTTATCCTCAACTCAAATGTTTCTTTTTCTTTAAAGCAGAAATTGCAAACTCAGATTTTGCCTTCTCATTAAACCTGGCTCAATTGTTTAATATTTCTAAGCCTCCTTCATGCATATAAAATAAATGAGATTAGACTACATGATCCCCAGGATTATTTTACACTTCTGTATTCTACGATTTGAAAATGATATGTGCTGTATGGCTTGAGCATACACAAAGAAGTCCCAAACTGAAAAATATACACCTGGCAAGAATACTCATGATCTCTTTTTGCCAAATGACAGAAAATTCAGAAATAGTTCAGTGATAGAATGGGGCACAAGTTGGTAAACAGAAAAAAAA
The DNA here is from genome assembly GCF_000696425.1 of Galeopterus variegatus. Lineage (NCBI taxonomy): Eukaryota > Metazoa > Chordata > Mammalia > Dermoptera > Cynocephalidae > Galeopterus > Galeopterus variegatus. The sequence goes on from NW_007742965.1 coordinate 19,773, forward strand.
TTATTGGGAAAAGGTTAAAATATTCATTCCACATCTCTGGGAATCCTGCTTCCAGTTTGCCTGTGCAGCAGAAGAGTGATTTAATGTTCATATTAAAGAGGACAGCAGAGTACTTTTTAGTTTTGGGTTTTTTTTTTTCCCCAATCTGGTATAATTATTAAAAGGTAAAATCTAGCTTCATTAACTGTATGTTTGCCTTAAACTTTTATGAATTACAATAGTGCCTTTTACTAAGCAGCATTTTACCATCAATCTGTCTACGTGAATTAAATGTAGATGTGCTGAGGGCCTGCAGATTTATCAGTTGAATTAACTTTTTTGTATCAATGCAGGATGTTTTTCATGTCAAAGTAAATACTAAAAGGATAACTTTATCTTTGTTAAAG
>NW_007742966.1:0-634 GCF_000696425.1 Galeopterus variegatus
CTATTTTTCCGCAGGCTTTTTGAAGTGTCCTCGTACAGTCTAGGGATAAGTAGCATTGGGCCCCACGGCTGACATAACAGAAGTAGAATGTGTGTTTTAAGTGGGTCCCTAGTGATTCCTCAGCACGTTAGAGTTTGAGAAGTGGCGAGGTTAGTGGTTCTAGAATAGTGGTTTTCAAGCTCTGCTACACATTAGAATCACGTGGGGNAGTATCACTAAGAAACACCAAAGACAGCCACTCCTGGGAGGCCACAAAGCTGAGCCCTTTCTTGTCAGTGCCCTAATGCTTTAAGAGTTCTTGGTGTGGTTAGAAGCCGTGTCTTGAAATAAAGTGTCTTGTGTCTTTAGGCCTTGTGAAAATTCACTTAGAATTCCATGCAGATGTAATGTTCGGCTGTGGAAATCAGGGATGTCTTCAGTGACAACCGATCCTCGTTACTGAGCACAAACAACCGCCAACGGCCGCAGATCAGCAGCACAGGGCACTGAGCAGTGGCAAATGGGTCCCCAGAAAGACGTGCTAGGACGAGCAGCAGCCCCTGAGTCATCCCGGAGTCATGTCCCCTGCCCCCGAGCAGATGCAAGCCCTGCGTGAGTCCCGAGGCATTCCGCGGCGCAGATGGCTTCATGGGCA
>NW_007742966.1:5804-15999 GCF_000696425.1 Galeopterus variegatus
TTCCACACAGGGACTGTTGAGGGGCAGCTGTGATGCTCCCTTGAACGCATATACGTGGTGGAGTCCACATGGGAGGAGGGTCCTTTTGGACTGCAAGAAATAACTGGAGGACCCTTCAAGAAGAGTTAGTTTTCTTCTTGTGCAAGTTGGGGGGACATGGATTTATTATAATGTGATCCCTTTCTCAAATGGTGAGGCCTGACATATTGCATAGAGATTTTTATTATCTATGTATCATCTATCTGTCCATCTATCTAATCATTCATCAAGATACAGTCCTGTACACACAGTCTATGAGTTTTCTTATTGTTAATGAGCCTTGGCTTGCTAATTGCTCTTGTCCAGAATAGTCTGGGCTTGGCTGTACATTGTTAAACTCTCCCATGAGGACGACAGGCAGGGCTCTAAAGAAAGCATAAGAAAGGAGATTCACTCTCCATGTGGGACTGCAATCGCTGAGCTCAGTCCCTAGTATCACTAAGAAACACCAAAGACAGCCACTCCTGGGAGGCCACAAAGCTGAGCCCTTTCCTGTCAGTGCTCTAATGCTTTAAGAGTTCTTGGTGTGGTTAGAAGCTGTGTCTTGAAATAAAGTGTCTTGTGTCTTTAGGCCTTGTGAAAATTTACTTAGAATTCCATGCAGATGTAATGTTCGGCTGTGGAAATCAGGGATGTCTTCAGTGACAACCGATCCTCGTTACTGAGCACAAACAACTGCCAACGGCTGCAGATCAGCAGCACAGGGCACTGAGCAGTGGCAAATGGGTCCCCAGAAAGACGTGCTAGGACGAGCACCAGCCCCTGAGTCATCCCGGAGTCATGTCCCCTGCCCCCAAGCAGATGCAAGCCCTGCGTGAGTCCCGAGGCATTCCGCGGCGCAGATGGCTTCATGGGCACAGCTGCCTGCATGATGTGAGTGGTGACACTGTGGATGCCGCCCACCCAGAAGAAAGGCAGCAAAACAGCTCCACACCCTTCCAGCTACTCTGGCTCTGCCCGTGTTATCACTCCTGCTCACCGGCTGGAAGTGCGTCTGCCAGCTCCACTCTGCTGTCCCTGTCCTCCTTCCTGCAGCTGAGGTTTGGCAGAGCTTTACCCAGAGGCCAGATGTCCTCTATCAACATTGGGTCAGCCTGGATGGTGCAGAAGAGAGTCAGGGCAGCCACCCAAGTGGGGTGGGTATGGGTGAGAGCTGACCTAGCTCCAGGCACAGTCTCATTAATTAATTCTAGAAGGGGTGAGCTCCTGAGAGCCAGCAGTACGGCGTCTGGCTGACAGCCAGTGTGTGGCCAAGGAAGGTTAGGCAGTGGTTTGGCTAGCGGTGGGCTCATGTGGAACAGCTGAGAGCTTGTGGGCCAGGCTCTGGCCACAGGCATGCCGTGGGTGAGAGCTGACCTAGCTCCAGGCACAGTCTCATTATTAATTCTAGAAGGGGTGAGCTCCTGAGAGCCAGCAGTAGGGCGTCTGGCTGACAGCCAGTGTGTGGCCAAGGAAGATTAGGCAGTGGTTTGGGCCAGCGGTGGGCTCATGTGGAACAGCTGAGAGCTTGTGGGCCAGGCTCTGGCCACAGGCATGCCCTGGCGCCCTTGTGGGGGACTATGGGCAGAGTCAAGGAAAGGACCTGCAAGCTGGCTCTGCAGAAGGACACCAGGATGGAAGGAGGGGAAGGATGCTCCTTGGAGGCTTCCCTTAGTATTGAGTCCAGGTCTGGGTGGCATCAGTGGAGAGCTGGCAGCAGGGGTAACCAGGACAGGGGCTGGGAAATAGTGTCTAGAGACTGGGAGAGTGACTTCACACTAAGATCCTAGAACAGCAGAACTGAGGCTACTAATGGGTGCCCTGACTTGCTCAGGACTGATCTGAGGCCCACCGGGAGCATTCACTTTTATGTGGGGGCTTTGGGGCCATTAGCCCTGAAGAGCTGGGGAGATCAAGGCTGGGCAATGAAGCAGAGGTTGACAGTCCCTTAGACTGAAGCTGGTACCCAGCTCTGTTTCCATTTCCATAGCCCTCTCCTCCTCCTTTCCCATGTCCCCACCCCAGCAGCTTAGAACCCCACCTCGTTTTGGTTGCTGCTTCTGCATTCTCTTCCCCATTTTCATGCCCTGGAGAGGCAGCCCTGGGTAATCAGTGAGAGCCTGGTTTGAGATCCCGGCTCTGTGACTTTGAGCAAGTGACTTAATCTCACTGTGCCTAGTGTCCTCATCTGTGAAACTGAGACGATAATAATAATAATGATAAAATCTGCTTCAAAGGATTGTTGTGAGGATTGAGTGACTTAATGGAGTACAGCCCTCACACTAATGCCTGGTACGCAGCAAGGGCTATTGAGGTGTTTGCAGCTGCAGCTGATGCTGCTGTTACATGACCCCCCTCCTCCTGTCTCTCTCCACACCCCAATCCCCCTAACCCTCCCTGCAGCCCCCAGATGCAAGCATGCACCACATGTTGTGGTTTCTATCCCACCAGTCACATTTCTCCTCTATCCCACCTGTCACCACATTATTTCTGGTCCTCATTACCTCTTGTCTAGCTGTGGCCTTCTCTTTTCCTGCAATCAAGTGCCCCTCTGAGCCATTTTCCATTCTGCCTCTGAGACAGTTGTTTTTAGAAAATGCAGATCAGATTGTGTCATTTTTGTCTTACTTTCAGTAACTCTACATTGCCCACAGAATGAAGTTCACACCTTGTCTGACCCAAGCCAGCCTCTGAACTCTCTCTCTGTGTACCTTCTGCTCCAAATGCATCCAAATTCTTGCTCTTCCCCAAACCTGTCTCCATCCATAGTTTCCCTTCTGACAGGAAGTAACCAGCATCCCTTCCTTCCTTCCAACCTCCCCTCCTTCCTTTTGGCCAAGTAAATTCTTATTCAAACTTTAAAACCCCGTTGCTTTTGAGAGACATCTTCCCTGGTTGCCTCGGTGCATACCCCCAGTAGATGGCAATCCTTTAAGATAGGGATGGAATCTTATTCGTGTAAACCATACATGGGTAGGAATGAAATGGGTCTTTAGAAAGCCGTGTTTAGCCACCTCAAGGTGGTCTGCCTGAGGTGAGTTTTGGGAAGCAAGGTAGAGTTAGTAATTTATGATGGGGAGGGAGACTTTTTAGGTGGCACTAAACAGGGATGTTTCCCAACTCTGTCCAAAATTTCAGGTAGTTTGCAATACCCAGAAGGCAGCATTCAGATGACAGCACTGGGTACAGAAGAGTGGACCTCTCTAATCTTCAGCTTTGTGGAAGTATGCACTTTCAGATCAGGAATAGCCAGAGCATTAGATTCAGGAAAACAAATGCAGACTAGCTCTAACTCGAGCTGTTGTGTGCTGAACTGTGAGCAGCTGGGGGCAGAGATCTGGAATTCTCTAAGGGGAGGATGTCGGCACTGAAACAAAGAATTGGCCAAGTCAGCCTGAATTAGTGTTGGATGTGAAATGTGGGAACCAGCAAACTGGTGGATCAAAGGGAAAAGGGTCCATTCAGGTCAGAGCTGAGCTACTCTAAGCCATCAGGAGCTATGTTCTGGTCACTGTTGCTGCTGAATGAGTCATCCCAAACCTTAATAGGTATTCATGAACTTGCAATTTTGTGCATGCATCTGCAATTAGACAGGGCTCCATGAGGAAGGCTGGTTTTTGCTCCATGTGGCATCAGCTGTGAGCCGGAGAACCCACTTTCAAATGGCTCTCTCATATGGCTGGCAAGTTGGTGCTGGCTGTCAGTGGGGAGCCGAGTGGGGACTGAGGGCCAGGGTCTTGGTTTCCCTCCATGTGGGCAGTCTGCTTGGGCAGCTAGGTTTTAAGAATGAGTATCACAAGAGAACCAGGTGGAGCAATAAGCTGTTAAATGTTTAACAGTTGGCTTCCTGGGGTAGAAAAAGCCCAGATTTGTAGTGTTTGCTAATTTCCATGGTGTAAAAGCTCCCTCCATGGCTAATTTTAAGATACCAAACACGGAGTTGGAAGGAGATGTACACTATTGGCTCTCAAGAGATGGTATGAGCTCTAGTACCTCACTGGGTGGCAACTGCCTAGGCTTGAAGTCACACAGTGTCTCTTGTGCTGTAATCCACAGACAGGCCCAAATGCAAGAGGAAGGAACTTAGACCACCCTTTCTTGTTGGGAAGAGTATCCATGTCCCATTATAAGAAGAGCTTACGGGATAGGAAGTATTTTTGCTGCAATTTAGAAAACACAATAACGGCAAACTGTGGATGCAAATGCCTAGAGGAGCCAGTGGATAATGTAAATTGGGGGAGGGTCAGCAGTCAGGTGATGAAAGCAATTGCCATGTGTCCTCAGCATCAAGGAGAAGTAGGAGGTGGAGCAGGTGCTTGTGAACTGCAGACCACCATTCACCAGTCACTGAGAGAGCCAAGGCTTCCAAGGCCAAGGTCAGCCCTTAGGCCACTCATTGGCAACCTTAAGTTTAACTCTTTCCTAATTAAAGGGAGACTAGAGAAAATAAATGAAGTTTGTTTGTTTTTCTTAAAAGCATATCAACTTGTAATCCTGAGTTAAAAAAACTAACAATTGCCTTTTGGATATTATTAAAGAAAGTCATCTGAAATGAGTAGACCCAAGTGCAATTTGCATGCAAGATTCTGGTAAGTAGTGGCCTAAGGAATAGCTCTCAAGTCAGGCCTATTTCTTTTTGAGTGTATCTAATATTTCAAAGGCACAGTAATTGCTCTGTATATGTATATACTATGTACACACCCCCTCTGTCTATCTATCCACACATCCACATATACATGTCTATGTATCATTGGTATGTACTGCAGTATGTGATCAATAATATTTGCTGCTTGAATGAAGCTGCACTGTGTAGCGTGATTCTTATACCATCTGCCCTGTGAGTCTCTGCTCCAGGGTCTCAGAATGAGCAGTCAGCTGTACCATTGGCTGGTTTAGCCGAGGGTCACACACACATAGGTGGTGACCGGAAGGGGTAAGGGTGTTGTAATGAATTGGAATTTAGAATGAGGTCCTCTAATCCCACTCTGTCCTTTGCCACTGCAATAGGCAGTGCCTTCCATGAGAGAGTCAGGCTTTACTATTCAAAGGCTAATTAGCCAATCTGTAGATCCTCCAAACCCTGGCTTTTCCTTCTCCCTGCTGAGGATACCTTGTGGCAATATTTGCCCCTTCCAGAGAGAAAGGAGAGTGGGAGGCACAGTGACATTCACAGTAGGGAATTTTCGTACTGGCTGGAAGCAACTAACAAAATTAAATGTATGGATTATTTGTGGGTTTCGTTATCCGGACTATTCCTGTTCCCAACTGACACAGATAATTGGAAATTGACTGTACTAGTTCTTTGAAAAGACTATGAAAACACAGTGAATGATTTATGTAGCTGGATGAATGGGAATGTGGGTCCTCTGACTCCGTGTGTGTGTGTGTGTGTGTGTGCTAATATAAGTTTTCAGTGTATAGCTCTCAGTTAATCAATTAATGTTTACTGAGAACCTTCTGTCTTCGGCTAGGAAATTTGCAGAAGTCGGTCACAGTCCCCGACCTCTAGGAAAGTGCAATCTACGCATGAGATAGGTAGTGCAATCTCACCCGTGAGAGTGCAATCTACACAGCAATACAATGAGCCAGTAGCCACTTAATGCAGTGGTTTAAGCCAAGAATGAGCTGATGCTTATTTTAGGCCTATAGACCACACAGTGCCTGATTCTTGCACGTATGTTGTTTCCTTTACTCTTTCCAATAGACATGAGATAGGACTTACAACCTCTGTCTGACTGATGTAGAGGCTGAGCCTCAGAGGTTAAGAGACTGGGCCATAAACCGTCAACCATGACAGCCAGGATTTGGTTTCGGTACCTTTACGGTCATACCCCAGTGGTCTTATTTGTCATCTAGGAATCTTGAGATTCTGTCCACATTTACTGAATACTAGGTGTTATCACGACTATGCTATTTTCTTTCAGCTTCATCCCTACAAAGCTTGGGATGGCTCAGGCCTGCAGCATGTTGAGATCATGACAGCACAGGGAGGAAGAGAAATGTGGCTGGGCCTTCTCTAGGTTGGGCTGGGAGGCAGGAAAGGGAACCAGTGGAAGAGGCATGAACAACAGACGGACGGCCTGTCTGAACGACAGCTGAGGTGGGAAAGTGGGTTGGAGTAATCTGGGGGCTTCAGAGAGGGAAAGTCTCTTTTGAATTGAAAAATGATAGATTATACATATTTATGGGGTAGAGAGTTGACTATCAGTATCTGTGTACAGTATGTGATGATCAAATCAGTGTTATTGGCATGTTCATCATTACGAATCATAATTATTCTTTGTGTCCCTTACCAATTTCTCCCTAACTGCCCCCACCCCGAGAAGAAAAGTTGACCTTGTGCTGGGCCTGAAGAGCAAGTGGATAGGACAAGAAGGTGAGGGGACTGGGGTGGGAGGTGGGGTGGCGTGAAGAGCATTCCTGGTGAGTCGAGCTGAAAAAGCAAACCTTTAGAACAGGGAGCGTATAAGACAAGTTTTTTTGTGTGTGTGTGTTTGGTTTGGGGTTATTACTTTTTTGAAATACAGTCGTCTCTTGGTATGCATATGGGGTGGGAGGTGGGGTGGCGTAAAGAGCATTCCTGGTGAGTCGAGCTGAAAAAGCAAACCTTTAGAACAGGGAGAGTATAAGACAAGTTTTTTTTTGTGTGTGTGTTTGGTTTGGGGTTATTACTTTTTTGAAATACAGTCGTCTCTTGGTATGCATATGGTATTGGTTCCAGAAACCTCCATGGATACCAACCCCAAGGATGCTCAGGAATCTGATGTAAAATGGCATAGTATTTGCATATAACCTATGCACACCTTCTTGCATATCACTATATGCTTACAATACCTAATCCATTACTTATAATACCCAATACAATACTTATAATATGATATTACTTATAATACTTAATATTACTTATAATGCCTAATACAATGTAAATGCTATTATATTATTTACAGTACCTAACACTAGCTATGTACATAGTTGCTATGCTGTATTGTTTTTTACTTGTATTATTTTTAATTATTTTTTTCCCAAATATTTTCAATCTGAGGTTGGTTGGATCCATAAATGTGGAACCCGTGGATATGGAGAGCTGACTGTATTTACTTATTGACCCCAAATGGATTTATTATATTGGTAGATATGTAAAACAGTACAATTATTTTAAAAAGTAAAGTGAAAAGGCAACTTTTGTACCAGGAGAGTGGCTGGAATGGAAGATTCTGGAAGGTGGGTAATTGGCAGCAGAATTGGATAGGCTAGTCTGAACCAGACTGTGGTAGACCCAGTAGCCAAGTCAAGAAACAAAGTTTTTCCAGGGAGAGATGTTGTTTTCAGGAAACCATATAAATGCTACATGTTTTGTTTATGCCAGGGTGTCTTGTCTGTGAAAAAATAAATTGCTTATTTATTTTTTGAACATGCATATGTTACAAACATCCAAAAGGCACAAAAGGTGTGGAGCACAAATTAGGTCTCCTGCTTACCCTGCCCCCAGCTAGTCCGTTTCTTTTTTCTAGAGACAACCACTCCCAAGAGGAGACTTTATGTTATACTTAGGAACTTTTGTTATGTATTATTTGCTAAGATCAGAAGGACCTTTCAGCTCAGGAAGAGCCACTTTTACCGGCATTGTTCCACCTGGGGCTCAACTTCTCCCTTCTAGTCCTCAACTGTAGCCCGAAGCCGTGTCACTGTTGTGTGAACTGTCAACGCTCCTTGTGTGGCATTTAGTACACGAGGTTCTTTTGGGTCTTTGGGCTCCAAGATACAGAACATAGTCAAACCAGCTCAAGCACAAAAGGGAGTTATTGAATTGTAAAGAGAGTACCCAGAATCCGAGGAAAGACCCTAAATAGAACCAGCCTCTCTGGGTCTCCGGCTGGGCACCACCTGCTGAGGTTTGTGTTTTTGCTCTCTTCATCTCTCTTTCTGGCTGTGTCCTGCTGGTTTGCCTAATTCTTCTCTTTCTGCAGATGGGCCTTTTTTGAAAAGTGCCTTCCACAGTCCCTAAATCTATATGACCTTTCAGCTCTAGCATTCACCATCCTATTGGCAAAAACTTTTATGCCTTTTAGCTCAAATTTTGGTGAGAATTGGATTGCATCAGTTTATCTGCCTGAGCCAGGCCACACAAGCCACAGATCACTTGTTCATCCCTGGAACTGTGAGCTGTTATTTGAGAAGGTGTGAGGTAAGGTCAAATGACAGGTTGGAGGTCCTCTCTAGGCAGTGCAAAATTACCCTATGGCTTTATCCTGTCTTCACTGCTGTGCTATAAGCCTCTTAAAGGCAGAGACCCTGAGGGCACCTGGCTTGGAGGGCAACACATAGTGTGATGCTTGGTAAATATTTGTTGGTTTTATTGATTTTTGCCCCCTGTCAGAAGATACTGTCCTTCAGAAATGACTGAAAGTCTGCATTTTAGGTACTTATTCAACCACTATTAAGGAGTGTGGTGAATCAGATAGGACTCAAAAATTAGTTACTGCCAGGAGGTAATGATTTGAAGCTGTGTGCTCCTCTTATGAACAGGATCAATAGATTATTTTCATTAGAAAAACAAGACCAAAAAAAAATCCCACAGAAGCAGAGCAGCTGTAGCCTGGGATACATCCTTTAGATAGAATTTAACTATATGTCTACACAGGCTCCTAAAAGTGTGACAGGGTAATAAACTCTTAATTGGAATATGTTGGAGGGTGGCCAGCCCTAGTGAATGAAAACTGTGAAAATTATGACACACAATTAGCCAAGTACAAGGCCTGCTTTAATGACTAGATAAGAATCATTGATAAGAACACCATGTTTACATGCAAATGATGCTGATAAAAGGATTGCCAAATATCCAGAGTTAATTTTCGTAAGTAGATTAAACACCTCCCTTCCAATTTTGTTAGAATTGATCATTTGATTTGCAAACACATTTCTAAAATCATTGCAAATCCCAGATGAGCTGATTCTGAATATATATTTTGCTGGTTTTAAAAAAAAATTATCAACTCGTGAATTTATAATTGCCAAAATTGCATTAAATTCTAATTGTTTTCTTAGGGGAAAATGTTATACAAGGGGTGCATGTGGCCGTTCGTGAAGAACTTACATTCTGCAGAAGTAAGTATCTGTGCGTCATGTACATTTGGTACATGTCAAGAAGTGTCATCTGTTGGGAAGCACAAGGGAATAGAATTCTGGAAACCAGAGTCCTGGGCTGTAGAGAAGGTGGCCGGAATAATCTGTCATCGTGCACACTCTTCTGCAATGTGACTGCCCCACCAAGGCGTGGGGTATCCACACCCCTTGACACCAAGCGGGCCCTGTGGCTGCTTTACAATTAGTGTACAATGGGAGTGACTCTGAGCAGAGCCCTCTTCTGGCCTGGCAGCTTCCACTCCTTGCCTCGTGGGAGCCAGCTGCTGGGCTGCTGTGGAAGCACGTCTACCAGGAGGTCCCTGTGCTATGAAAATTCCAAGCGAGCAGGGGTGGGTGTGCACCTGTGAAGTGAGAGGCTCAGGGGCACCTGGGACCCACACGTGCGTGACAAAGCCCAGCTGCTGTGGAAGCACATCTACCAGGAGGTCCCTGTGCTATGAAAAATCCAAGCGAGCAGGGGAGGATGTGCACCTGTGAAGTGAGAGGCTCAGGGGCACCTGGGACCCACACGTGCGTGACAAAGCCCCGTGACAGTGGATTGTCCGAATCTTGCTTTGCCACTGGTGCCTGTAGAGCAGAGGGGTGCTGTCAGCCGAGGCTTCCTGACCCAGAAGTTGGGGCAGTGTAAATGGCTGTTTTTGGTTTGGGAGTAATAAATTACTTGTTCCTTCTGGGCCTCAGTTAATTTATCAGACAAATGACAATGGTACCTTTTTCTCTGTTTCATAAGGTTGAGTCTGAGTTGTCATGAGATCATATAGAGATAATGGCTGTGCAAGTCATTTTACAGGCTAAGGATGCTTAGAAATGTAGGACAGTTGGTGGGCTCAAAAAATAGGATGTGTCCCAAAGTGCTCTCTGACTGTGACGGCAGCAGATTGTTCTCATTATTGCTACTCCTGAAGACCCCGTGTCCTCCATCTCTGGTCCTCCAGATTCCCTTGCTTGCTCCTGTTCTCTAACCCAGTTATCTATTGTGTGTCAGAGGCCCTCAGGGAAGGGTAGATGAGGTCCTAATTCTAGAATTCTGTTT
>NW_007742966.1:19893-20157 GCF_000696425.1 Galeopterus variegatus
CTAGGCTTCTGCAGTAAGAGAAAAAGTTATTCATTCGTTTAGCACTTATACTCTGAAAAGCCCTGGAATATGTTAGAGATAGATCTATTTTGAAGCTGATGGAGCTGAAGCTTCAAACTCCTCTTTTGCCTGGGTTCCTTCTGAGATAGGAGGTGCTCAGTTTCCTTGGGTTTGGGTTTCAGGACATACCTCTGGGTTTCAAGCAGCTTCCCAAGGTCTCAGGCCTTTCTCCTAGGCTCTCCCCTAGAGGAGAGTTATTGTGGC
>NW_007742967.1:0-307 GCF_000696425.1 Galeopterus variegatus
AGGTGTATGGAGAGGCTGGGGATAGGCACCCAGGCTTGAGGTGTATGGAGAGGTTGGGGATGGACACCCAGGCTTGAGGTCCATGGAGAGGTTGGGGATGGACACCCAGGCTTGAGGTCCACGAAGAGGTTGGGGATGGACACCCAGACTTGAGGTCCACGAAGAGATTGGGGATGGACACCCAGACTTGAGGTCCATGGAGAGGTTGGGGACGGACACCCAGGCTTGAGGTCCACGGAGAAGTTGGGGATGGACACCCAGAATGAGGTCCACGGAGAGGTTGGGGATGGGCACCCAGGCTTGAGGT
>NW_007742967.1:4048-6739 GCF_000696425.1 Galeopterus variegatus
GCACTTTGCTACTGTTAGTGGTTATAATCAACCAAAAGAATAGGAAAACAGTCTTTTCAAGTGAAGAGGAGTTCATCTGCAATGAGCACCATCTCAAGAGGGTTTGTAATTGGACAATCATCCTTTAGTATAGTTCCCTTCATAACTCCCATGCATGGGAAAGGAAATAGGAGGTTCTGCAAGCCTATGCCATCTGTATGCTGCAAAGAGAAAATGGATGGACGTGGTGGAGGAGTATGAATTATTGATGCCACACAGCCAGTTAGGGTGGTGTTTTATTCTCTTCTATATGAAAGGCATGGGGATCACATTCTCTAGCTACTTACCCACCCCCACACTTTTTAATGTTATGTTTTCAAATTGACCTCTAACATATACACACCTACACAGATGACAGGTGTAACCGCCATCCGGATTTACACAGGGACTGGGGCTGAGGCAGTTTGGATAGTCAGGTACTCTCCTGTGCCTCTGACACCTCAGCAGGTGCCACATGTCCGTGGGACTGACCCACAAATGAAACCGTGGACATGGAGGCTCAGGTGAGCTCCCCTGGTCAGCCACACTTCACATGCATCATCTGATATCAGTGCTGGGAGAATTAAGTGCCTCCATCCACTAGCAGGGGACACTGCAAGGTCATGCCTGGTTTCTCCTGGACCCTGAGCCTAGTACCTTTAATCTGCATCTTGATTTTAATCTGCATTCTGTCACTGTAATAAACAGTGAGTGTGACAGCTACTGAGTCCTTCCAGCAAATCGCTGGGCCTGAGGGTGGTCCTGGGATCCCCCAACACACCAGCACAATGCACGGCTTACACCTAACAGGATCACATTCAGTCAGGAAATGTTACTGCTTTCCACGACTGTCTAGGTCTTTTGATCCTGTAGTACTATGGATATTTTATTAGATCTTCTGTATTTATTATGAGATGAAACTAATATTTTCTTTTATTATTTCTAATGCAAAGGTTCACCTGAAATGAATGCTTGCTTTCACTGTTTCACAAAAATTCCTTTTTTACACTGGACACATATTAGCAATGTAAAAGAGCCACTGCAGTCAGAAAATATTTTTAGAGACTCAGCTGAACAATAAGCCCTGAACTTTTGTTTAAATTAAGATAGCTGAACCATTAAAATGATTTCCTGAATCCATGGAAACGTGTTTTGCATAATAAGGCATTCCATGGCCCTAGGAAACACAGCAGATCCTACACGGTAATTTGTCAGCTGCTATGATTACAGGGGGCAAAACTGCTTAATCATTTTTGTAGATTCAATTATTCACAAATGTTAAGAGTAACACCCTTTTCCTAGTTATCTAACCTACTCACCGGGAGACACACACACATACACACACACACACACACAAAATATCGAAAGTCTGCTACTCCCAACTATTTCATTATCTGCCAGAGAATGCTTTGGGCAGACTTTCCTCTTCCCCAAGAGGAAAAATACCCTGGAAAACTTTAATAAAAATGGGGACTGCATTTTGCTTGCTGTGAACGTCTCTCTGAGCTCTGCAGCTGAAGGAATAGAAATCCAGCCCAAGGAGAAGATAAGATAAAGGGAGAAGAAGTGAGAATCCCATTAAAAACTCCGCTTACCAATAAAGACCAATTGGAAGATAAAAATCCCACAACTGAAGAATTTAAATCAGTAGTTCTTAACTGTTGGTTTTTCCCACCACGGGACACTTGGCAAAGACATTTTTGGTTGTCACAACAGAGGGGAGGGAGAGTGCTCTTGGCAACAAGTGGGTAGAGGCCAGGGACATTGATAAGATCCCCCGATGCTCAGGGCAGTCCCGCCAAGACAGAGTGATCCTGCCTCAAATGTCTGTGGCTCCAGGGTTGAGAAACCCTGATCTTAATGAGTGGGCTGAAAATCTTTATTTAATGCACGAGGTGGTGGCATCTACAATACCTCGAGGGGTAAGACCCTCAAATCTGCCCACTTCACTCAGGCCGAACACATAGGTGCAATAGACTCCTCCACGCCAAAGATTGTAAGGAGATACTGTAAAAACACTCAAAGACTCACTGGAAAGGAGAGGGAAGAAGCCATGCACAGACCCCCTAGGCCCCAAGTAAAAATGAAGCCCACCCAGGGACATACACGGCTGCATTCCTGAGGAGGCGACAACATCCAAACCCCATCCATGCAGTAACCTCTACATGATTCTTCATTATTCTGCTCTTCCCAAAAGCCCCAGAGTGCCCGTGGGGCAACCCATTTCTAAGTTACTATGGCTGTTATTCAAAGCCATCCCACAAAAGAACACCCCCATCCAGTGTGGCTAATTTCTGCAAATTTGAATCAAAAAGTCTCAGTCGCCTTTGTATTCCTGACCACCCTCTCTCTCACACACGAAGCTCTGCAGACCATGGTAATGTAAAATTATGTTTCCAGTTTAGCTTTTTTTTTAATTTAATAATTTTGAAATTATTTTGGACTCACAGGAAGCTGCTAAGCTAATTAACGTCCTGTGTGCCCCCCACCCTGCCTGCTCCCACGGCGATGGCGACGTCTCTCGCTGCCTTCTGTAGCACAGCAGTGACACCGCGACGGTGTGTGTCAGTAGGCATGACTGATCACCAGGAGGCAGCCCTTACTCAGTTTTCTCACTGTGACCTACACTCACTTGTGTGCGTGTCAGCGAGGCACTCTGATCCTGTGTGTCCA
>NW_007742967.1:6749-9638 GCF_000696425.1 Galeopterus variegatus
CCCCCATCCAGTGTGGCTAATTTCTGCAAATTTGAATCAAAAAGTCTCAGTCGCCTTTGTATTCCTGACCACCCTCTCTCTCACACACGAAGCTCTGCAGACCATGGTAATGTAAAATTATGTTTCCAGTTTAGCTTTTTTTTTAATTTAATAATTTTGAAATTATTTTGGACTCACAGGAAGCTGCTAAGCTAATTAACGTCCTGTGTGCCCCCCACCCTGCCTGCTCCCACGGCGATGGCGACGTCTCTCGCTGCCTGCTGTAGCACAGCAGTGACACCGCGACGGTGTGTGTCAGTAGGCATGACTGATCACCAGGAGGCAGCCCTTACTCAGTTTTCTCACTGTGACCTACACTCACTTGTGTGCGTGTCAGCGAGGCACTCTGATCCTGTGTGTCCATGTGTGGAACCAGGTCCACAGTCAAGATCAGAACTCGTCCATCTGCCCGGAGAGCCCCCTCTCCATCCCTGACGACCCACGCCCATCCCCACACTGAACTCCCCGCTGCCACTGATCCAGGCTCCATCGCCACAGTTTTGACATGTGAAAAACGTCCTATACACAGAGTCATGGAGCATGTGATCTTCTGATGCCGGCTTGCTCTCCTGGTCACATTACTCGGGATCATCAGTGAGCTGCATGTATCAGTTTTTCGTCATCTCTACAGCTTTCCGTGGCCTTTCGTTGCTGGGTGATGCTCCGCGGCACGGAGATACCACAGTTTGTCTAGTCAATCACCCGCTGTAGGACACTGGCCATGTTTCCAGTTATCGCTGTTATGAATAAAGATGCTATTTGTTTCAATTTGAAAATAACCAGATTTTGTCAGACAGCAATCTAGCCTGCAAATGATGCTGTGTGTGCTAAGAGCTTGCCCCAAACACTCAACAGTTCTATGAAAAAGATCTTAAAATGCAGTCACATTACTGTGGAATCCAGGTGCTTCCCTCTTCCTTTGGAGACTAGTTTTCCAAAGTCTGAAACAATCTACATACTTATAATAATAGTCTGACTTTTAAAAATCAAGGGAAAATATACACGACAGAAAATTTACCATCTTAACCATTTTTAAGTGCACAGTTCAGGGGCATTAAGTACGTTCGTGTTCTCGCCAGACCATCTCCACCACCCACCTACACAATTTCATTCATTTTGCAAAACTGAAACTCTAACATGAAATAACAATTCCCCTTCCCCCCTCTCCCCAGCCACTGGCAACCACCATTCCTTCGTCTGTCTCCCCGGATTCGACTCCTTCAGGTGCCTTTCGTAAGTGGAATCAGACAGTATTTGCCCTTTCACATCTGGCTTATTTCATGTAGCACAATATCCTCAAGGTCCGTCCACACTGTAGCACGTGTCACAAGTCCTCCCTTTTCAAGGCAGAAGGATATTCCCCGGCACGGTACACCACATTTTGTTTACGCACTCACTCATCCATCGATGGATATGTGGGCTGTTTCCACGGAGCCTTTCTTAGAGGACATTTAAGTGCTGCCCTGAAGCATGAAGCTGCTGCATTTGGTTCTCCTCCACGCCACGCTTCTTGCAGCCGCAGCTCCCAAGAGGGAACACGATGAGCCGGGCACGGAAACGACACTCACTGCAAGCTGCCGATCTCCGGTCGGGCAGACACCCTAGTACAATTCAATGGCAGGCCAGCAGAAGGGCGAGGCTCACTTCTGACACCACTGATGGCTCCCTGCTCAGAAGTCACGGGGGACAACGGGATGAGGGAAGCACATCAGCCTCAGAGAAGTTGCTTCCATGGACAGACTGAAGTTCCCAGAACCCCTCTGGAGTCCAGACTGGGTGGATTTGACAGAGGGTGAGACATAACTCGTCCTGCGCGTCGGACCCCAAGTCACTGGGTGCTTTTTCAGAGGGACCGCCTCACCCTCTCAGTCTCATGCTTCTGTGGAAAGTGCCTGGGAGCAACGGTGGCCCCTTGAAAACAGCGAGCCTTCCCCTCACCCTGTCCCCACGCTCACAAGGGTCCGGGCTAGTTCACCCGATATAGCCTGGCCGTCCATATCACACCAGGCCCTGTCCCAGCTGGTCCCAGTTGCGGCCACACTGACGAGCACGATTTTTGAGCTGCTAGGTAATCCTGCTGGGAAGTAAAACCACTCGGTGTGTTTCGAGTACAGAACCACCCTCTAGCTCTGTGCTTGGGCTTGGCTGTGGACAATGTCTGCTAGTCTTTCCCATTCCTACCTTTCCTCCCTCTTCCTCTCCCGTGAGCTCACCTGACAGGCATCCTCAATAAAAAGGAGCGTCACAGGGCAAAGCACTCACTCGGCGAAGAATCTTTCTTATTATTGTTTATCGTGGCGTAGAAACTCCAAGAAATGAGTGAGAAATATCATCTAAGTCATTTAAAATGTTGAAAATCCAGGCAGATGTGCATAATATTTCATTGTTATCTCAGTCTGTTCACACTGCTATGACAAAATACCATAGGCTGGGTGGCTTATCAACAACAGACGTTTATTCCTCACAGTTCTGGAGGCTGGAAGTCCAAGATCAAGGCGTGGCAGAGTCCGTGTCTGGTGAGGACCTGCCGTCCATAGACGGCACCTTCTCACTGTGTCCTCACGTGGTGAAAGGGGGGAAGGAGCTCTCTGGGGCCCCTTTTATAAGGACACTAATCCTGTTTATGAGGATGGAGCCCTCATGGGGCTTAATCACCTCTCACAGGCCCCACCTCCTAATACCACCACCTTGGGAGCTAGGATTTCAACATATGAATGAATTTGAGAGAGTCAGAGGTACACGAACATTTGGATGATGGCAACTATCCTTCTTATGAGCAAGGCTGATGTATAATATAGCACTATGTATATATACATTATGTAAATAAAAGAAATACTCCTAATTCCAGCG
>NW_007742967.1:9905-15715 GCF_000696425.1 Galeopterus variegatus
ACTATCCTTCTTATGAGCAAGGCTGATGTATAATATAGCACCATGTATATATACATTATGTAAATAAAAGAAATACTCCTAATTCCAGCAAGGTATGCCCATGTGACTCTTAAGGAAAATGATACCAGTCTATCATATAGAAGTTCACTTTTGAAAAGTCCTGAATAACCCTAAATATGTGATATTAATGAAGGCAATAAATGCTTATAATAAATTGGACTCTCAGCTATGAATCATGACAAATCAGAAAATAAGTTCCAGCATATAAGGAGTTTTCAATCATACTCAAGGGTCTTTAAGTCTTCACAATGAAGAAAGAAGTTCATCATCCCGGCGATTTACCATCCATGAGAAATGGATTTTTATCTATTGTAATGACAAGCTCCTTTTAGGACCTAACTTGTGTGAAATGGCAGCCACCATGAGACATAACCTGTTAACACCCCCGCACTGGGCAAAACATTAGTGAATTCCATTTCTCACTTGTGTGTCTCTTTCTTTGGTAGAGCTGCCACCACCATCACCACGTGGTTTGTATTACTGTCTGCCTGTTCCTGGTGGCTTGAGGTGGGGAGACACTTCACTAGGCTTTCAATGACAGTAACACCTTGGGTGTGTGGTCGAAGACGTGGAAAGTTTCAGCATCTGCCACCGAGCCAGCCTGTGGGAATCCTGTTATCTGCACAGATGGCCTATGTCCTGCCCAGATGCCCAGGCTTGGGCTTATCCACTGGAGGGCTGACCAGGCTGCAGAGGTTTAGAGTTTTATGCAGGAAGTTGGAGCAACGGCACTGCTGAAAGAGAAGACGTGCCAACAAGGTCGCCTCTCATTCAGCAGATATGGGCTCGATTCACAGCTGGCCACAGAAACGGTGACCCGGCATAGGTTCAAGAAGGCTAATTTTAACTTGAAGAAGCCCCATGCTCATGGCGATGCACCCCACGATTCCATTTCTACAATGTTCTGACAAAGGCAGAACTGTACGCAAAGAACACAGAGTGGTGGTTGCCAGGCGCTGGGGTGAAGAGAGGGGTTGACCACAGAGGGGCACAGGGGAATTTTGGAGGTGACAAACTGCTCTGTCTTCATTATGCTGGTGGCTGGTTATAGGACTGCACACATTCAGCCAACTTGCAGACCTGTGCTCTGAAAGGGGTGAATTTTATTGCATGTAAATTATGCCTTAATTACAAAAAAAAGTTGTAACAGATGAGCGTGGAGAGAGGAAAATCACGTTTGTCTTCTCTGAGATTGTCAATTGAGGCCAAGAGAAAGAGTCACGGTGTCATCAAACTGCTGTGGAAAATCTGGCCCCAAACCTGCAGACCTTCTCTCTTTTGCAGAAAAATACTGTGATATTGCCCCGACAACATAAGACACCACCTTTCCACCTATCATTTGCAGAGTTGGCCCTGAATACAGGACATAACAGGCACCCTGGCTTTTTTCATGAGAAATCACCAAACCCATTCATTCAGTTCTCCCCCGAGTCTAGATCAGCTGATGACTCTATAGGTAGCGACTTCCCCCCAAGTTCAATCGGAATTTGTGGTTCTGTCCCACTATAGTACTAAGACCACCTTTCAAACTTGTGTGAATTATTTGATTTATGCTAAAACTGTGGATCTGCAAGAACATGTTTTCTCTACAATTTGGATTTTGGGAGGAAGCCTCAGAGGAAATACTTCATATGTATACAGGGACTCCCTGGCTGAATATTTCCTCTTTTCATACTACGTTGGAAATGGACTTCGCTTCACTTGCTATATATCAGGAACAAGCAGGGGTAAACAACCGCATTCACACAGCATGCGGAGGTACTGCTCGCAGAAGCCTGTGCAGGTGGACACACGAGTCTAAGGGCTCCTCTCCTGTTCTCTCTTGCTGGGATGACTGAATGAACTTATGGGAAAGGCACGCTGCCACCACCTGTTTCTTAAAAATTGCCCAGATGGCAAAAGTGACCATGCGATGGACCCCACACATACACACCCAGAGGCCAACAGACTCACCCACCAAAGCCAGACTGCCCTAACTCATACAAAACCGAACTAAGCCATTTTAGTGCTAAAGCTGGCAGTTCCAAAGTTCCCTACTGCTTAAGTTAAGTGTCTTCCTTCTAGAGAAGTTTCATCTTTCAGACTCCCATGAATGTGCTCTGTGAGATGCTGCAAATCAGTGACATTTACTGAGTGCTTTTATGGGCAAGGCCCTTGTTTGGACAATAATAAGGACAGCAATGAAAATCTGCTCTTCCATAAAGAGAAATAGTTGGTAAAACAGCTGGGTAAAAGCCAGAGAAGAATCTGAGACGGTGTGCCTTCTGTCTCTCGGGGGCAGAGGAACCCAATGCATCCATTTCTGATACTTTTTCCCAGGTCTGCAGACATGCAACCTGGACTCTCATAACACAGGCCTCCTGCTCTCCAACGTGGGCAGTGAGCCACTGAGGATTCTCCCACTTGCAGCCTAGAGCATCCGGCCTGACACAAGGATATTTGGGGGTGGAATGAAGAGAGACATTGGTGGAGGAGATGGACAGAAGGACGGGAAAGACGTCTGGTCTGTTGGGTCCAGAGCAGAGAAGCAGGGCTCTGATCACAAGCTCAGCAGCTCCAGAGGATCTGCGCCTGGTGGCACCCGTGACGGAACCGTCGTGCACCCTGGCTGCAGAGCCACCAGCATCACGTTCCTCCTCTGCTCTGCTCTACACGACGGAAGCTCGCCAGACCTGGCCACGCGGAACACACTGGCCCCCTCGAGTGGAGAAAGCCAGAAGGGCAGGAGCTACAGAATGCATCATTCCCGGGGAGCAGAACTCATTTTTAATGAGTTTGGTAGTGCCGAAGGGGAGAGAGCACATGCTCCAGTCAGAGGCATGATCAGAGAAACATTTCTGTTCTTTCTTTTCAGACAGAAGCAAGACAGTGGTAGACTGAGAAGCTGCTCTGTGGTCCTGGTGGGGCTCAATAAATATTGGCTTAACCGAAACTTTAGGATTTGAGATGGACACAAACGGCCCTAGACCAAGCTCTTAACCATTAGGAATTTCTTTTCTCCCTTCTTCCAGTGAATACACCCATGCCGGAGGGGGGGGGGGTACTCCAAAAAACTCCAGGCTGCACACAGGGACTCGCACACAGTGCAATCATCTGTCTCTTGAATACCAGCTCCACCTGCACCTGCAGGATGTTAATTCCATGACGCTGATGAATTAGGAAAGGAACTCAAGAGATGTCACAGAAAATTGACGCTCACAAAATTCTGTACACTGTTGGGCCCCACCTCTCCTTCTCAGCTGCCTGGTTATGACGCTTCACAAACACACAGTAAGGAAGACCGGCCTTTCTGGGGGAGGGAGGGAGCTTCCTGTGTTATTCCAGAAGGCCCACACAGCCCTCGCCCAGGGGGCGTGAGGACCAGCTGCTGGCATGGCTCTGTCTCCGGGTTCCAGAGGACTCCTTCTTTCACACCTGACATGCACAAATACAGGGACAACCACTTCAGCCTGCAATGTGTTCACACATTTTGACTCTTTCTGCATGCATCCTGCCTTGTGTGGAGATGTCTGTAAAAGGAAGAGTCTCAAGTCCCATGCTCCAAGTCGTCGAGGAAACAGGGTTTGGTGCACGGGACTTTCATTTGCAAACACCTCTGACATCCTCTGAGTTCTGCGACAAGAGAACACCCGTACTCCAGGTGGGTGACACCTGTAACTTCCCAGGTTAAGGTATTGGAGTGGTGGTGCTGACATCCCCGATTTCCAGGGGTGAGGCGGTATGTATTCTGTTTTGTATACCAATTTGTCACGCCATGTTCTGGCAGCAGCCAATCCAAATGGGCTCATACGTACGCAGACTGTGCGCTTCTCATGAATAATGCTAGCAGTGAACGTAAGTGTCAGAGCTCCAGGCTTGGACGGGAGGGTGTCTGTTTATAACGCACTAACTGCCCAACATACTTGATCACTTTTGCCCAAGGTAACCCTTTTTGCAGGGAAACTGAGGCTCACATGGGGTGAATAACTTGTTCAGGCCATTCTGTCTGGCTCTAATGTCCGTCCATCCTACCCTTCCAAGCCAGCTGTGAAGAACCCAGGCCAAAGGCCTCATAAACCTGCTCCCCTTCAAACTTACTTTGTCTCTGGGGAGAGGGGGGTAAGTAGGAATCAGGGTTTCCTTTCCAAATGATCAAGATGTGGAATATATACAATGTATCAAGTGTATGAGCTTAAATAGACACCCCAAACCTATTGTTATGGGTTGAATTGTCCCCCGCAAATTCAACACTGAAGTGCTAACCCATAGTACACCCCAGAATGTGACTCTATTTGGAAATAGGGTCACTGCAGATGTCATTAATTAAAATGAGGTTATACTAGAATACAGTGAGCCCCTAATACAATATGACAATTGAAGGGGACGCACAGACGAAGGAAGCACGCGAGACCCGGGCTAACAGTTCGCCAGAGAAATTCCGCTTTATTCAAGGACTGCACGTACATTTATAGGGTGCTGTGCTCCGGGGCGGGAGAGAGAGTGGACGGGGTGGTAACTGATTGGACGGGGCTGGGCAGGAGGTGAGCCTTGACCTGTGACTGGCTGAGGTTTGGCGCGGGTGGGCTTGGGTGTTGGCGCCAGCGAGCTTGTTTACTGCGGAGAAGAACCAGGAAGGGCGCCATATTGCCAGGGTGTGTCCCTGTTCAGGCGCCCATGGGGTCCCTACAACAGTATCTTCACCAAAGGGAAATGTGAACAAATTTGGACACACAGACTAGTGTGATGCATCTAGAAGCCAAGGAACACCAAAGACCACCAGCAAACCACCAGAAGCTGGGAGAGACACGGAACAGCTTCTCCCTCCGAGCTCTCAGGAGGAACCACCTGCCACTCTCTGATGTAGCACTTCTGAATTCCAGAACTATGAGGCGATCTATTTCTGTTTAAGCCACCCCAGTTTGCGGTACGATTTGTTATGGCAACCCTAGCAAACACTTACACCCACACTTTAGGAAAACATGCATGCACAGTAAATGCACCGGGATAATACAGAGCAAATCCAGGGGTGTAGTTATTGCAGGTCATGTGGGGGATGATGCCATTGGGAGGGCAAACCCGGGGTAAGGGGTCTCTGCTGCATGGGAAGTGGTGTAAGTTGAATGGGTAGGTGGATTCCAGGATGTTTTTTCATTACTGTCATTTTCTAGGTCTTAAATTAAGTATCTTCAAGTTTTAAAAGTTAAATAAAGTTTTCACGTTAGAAACCCAATGACTTGTTGGAATCCCACGAGTCCACGACAAAGCCAGGCCGGATCCCGGGCCTCAGGCTGTCCACGGCAACCTTCCGCCCTCTCCTTGCTCCCAGAGGGTGGTGGTTGCTAAACACAAGGCCCATTTTGTCAATGGGGGATGCACATGCTTGGCATTTTAATTACTTACCATCAAGTAACATTTTGGTCCTAGCAAAAGTATTGGAAGAACCTAGAATCATTCCTGAGTTTGAGATAATTGCCTGGGGCCCCTTGTAGGGGTGAGGGTGCTCGATAAATCGCTGCTGCTAAATCTAAGAGGTTCAAATATACATCCTAGTCCAGAAATTTCCTCACCAGGGTGGAAGCCAAAAGCACCTAATTCCTTTCCCCCCTTCCATCTTCCACCTTTGTCGCAACTGCTCTTGATGTTAATTTCAATCTCATGTCATCAGAACAGAAATGTCAAGGGAAGAAAGATCACACTCCCTCATCCCACGCTGGGATGGGCTGGCCCCAGAACCTCCTTTTCTCCTCTTTAATGCTTTTACTAAGAATGTT
>NW_007742967.1:16300-20157 GCF_000696425.1 Galeopterus variegatus
AGTTCACTTCGTCACTGGTTATGCTCATCTTAGCCTCACCTCGCGGCGATGAGGTCTTTACAAAGCGGGAGCCACCCTCTGTTAGAGAAAAGCAGAAAGAGAGTTTTGAAACACTGCCTGCATTGTTTTTTTTCTCTGCACTCTTTTTGAGACAACTGAAGAAAATAACAACCATGCTATCATACACAGGAAGGCAATTAATGTCTGATTTGTGTTATATTTTGCAATGATGTGATTATATAAAAACTTCATAATTATATACACACACACACACACACACACACACACACACACACACACACACACACACATATATATACACACACACACACACACACATATATATATAAAAAAATACATCTAGACGAAATCTTTTCAAAAAAAAGAAAAGTGGGTATATTTTATAAGGTCAGGGTAGAGTAAGGTATAAACCACATTAACGAAGCCAAATTCAGGGGCAACAAAATGAAACCAACTGGCTTTTTATCCAGTAGAAGTCATGTGTGTGTGAGGATTCACGGTGCACTGGACAACTGCTACGAACAGAATCCCCCCACGTGCACCTAGTGGGCAGATGCAGTGGGATTAGGCACAAAGTATTTTCCAGACAGCTGGAGATGACCGAGTGGACCAGCAGTCATGTCAGCACCCCTAGGACGAGTGACCACCTGGTCCTGGGGAAATGATTCATCACCACACCTTTCTCTCACGAAAGTTTAAATGGGTTTCAACAACAAGCTCGACATGTCACCTTAACATCCTTTCTGCAGGGAGAACCTACTGCCTCAGTCTGGCTAAGACTTCTGGTGCCTGCAAGGCCGGTGGAAAACTGGGGAGGTGGGGAGAGTGAAAATTGCAGGGGTCTCTGTGCCTGACCCAGCCACCAAGATAGAGTCTGGTTTTCTTCAAAAGCCATCCTAGCTAGATGCACGAGCAAACCAGCCCACAGAGGACAGAAGTCAATCAGGAAATGGAACTCTTTGGTACAGGGACAAACCAGAAGTCATACATCAATCAGAGCCATGCACACCACAAGCAGTAACCCCCTAAAAGGCTACAGCTTATTTCAATGATGTCATCAACACCAAACACTTTTAGGTTGTTTGGGAGCTGTCTTCAGAGTCCATGTCATACATCTTTAGATACCTTTATGGGCAGCAAAACTTTATCATTGAATGAGGATTACATTTTTGTTTGCTTAGAAAAAGATAAAAGCATAAAGTGCGTAAGGCCCCATAGAAGACCCCAAAGGAGGCACTCCCTAAAACATGACGCTTTTCTCCTCCGGGTCCTAACAATCTCGCCGGCGCCAAGGTGCAGCCTATCAGAAATCATTACTCGCCCCCGGCCAATCAACTACCGCCCCGTGTACTAACCACCCTCTCCCGGAACCGGCTCTATATAAATGTATGCTTCTCCCCCGAATAACGCGGAACTTCTCTGATAAACTGTCAGCCTGGGTCTCGCGTGCCTCCTTCATCCATGCCTCCTTCATTGGTGCCAAAACCCGGGAAGGAATTCACCCCCCGGCCAATCAACTACCACCCCATGTACTAACCACCCTCTCCTGGAACCTGGCTCTATATAAATGTATGCTCCTCCCCCGAATAAAGCGGAACTTCTCCGGTGAACTGTCAGCTCGGGTTCTGTCATTCTTTCATTGGTGCCGAAACCCGGGAAGGAGTTCACCCCATGACAGGGGACTCCTTCCTCGGACTCCTCCGCGACCTCCCAGGACTGACGGTCTGCCCTTGTCTACTTTCTCTGGCTGGCTTCCTTCACCCACTACCGGCTCATCCGTTAGGTAAGCCCCCTTTACTTTTTGGCCAGGCTTGTAGATTATTTAAACCGTCACCCTGACCTCATTCCCCTGTCCCCGGAGGCTAAGTTCCCATTCTTCTTTCTTGCTCTCTCTCTCTCTCCCCTCCTCTCACCTACCTCTCTTAATCTTCCTCCTTCCGGGTCCAGGACCCCCGTCAAAGCCTAGCGCTAGGTTCCTTCAGGCTCCGGGCCATTGCCCTAGAGAAGTGAGGGTCTAGGTGACGACCTACACCCGCCTTCTCTCCTGGTTCGTACTCGAACCCCGCCCTTGAGACTGGCGTGACTTATTGGTTATGCCCTCTGGGTCTCGTCTTTCTCATCCAGCCGAAGGACTCACCTCTAATCCTCCTCTGGTTTCTTTTCTCTAAAGTCCTCTTCCAGAATGGGAACTTCTTCCTCCTCACTTTGGGGGGATTCACCCCTATGGTGCCTCCTAAACAACCTCACCACTTTATCCCTCAAACCAGACATTAAACCCAAGCTCCTCACCAAATTTTGCACACAGGATTGGCCTTATTATCCCTTAGACAACCAAAACAAGTGGCCCCCTGAGGGCACATTCGATCCTGACACTCTCCAGGATCTTTTCAATTACTGCCAGTGCCAGAGAAAATGGAAGGAGATTCCCTACATTGAGGCTTTCCGCCTCCTCGCCCAAAACCCCTCTCTCTGTCTCACCTGTTCTCCCTCCCAGGTTCTCCTTGCTTCCAAACCCCCTCTATCCTCACCACCTCCATTATCCCCTACGTCTGATGGTTTCAACCCTGCGGATGAACCTCCTCCGTACAGACCCCCTCCTCCTGTAGTTCCGTTCCCCGAGCCCCCGCAGCAGCTCACTCCGCCACCATCTTCTGCTCCACCTAACTCTTCCGCTCTCCCTCCTTCCCACTTCCCCTCTGCCTCTTTCAGCCCCCCCCCCCGTAACTCGTTCCTGGGGACTCCTCCCTTCCTCTACCATGGCTCCTCTCCACGAAGTAGCTGGTGCTGAAGGGCTTGTTATGGTACATGTTCCCTTTTCACTAGCAGACCTTACTCAATTAGAGAGAAAATTAGGATTGTTTACCGCCAATCCCATCACTTACGTTAAGGAATTCCAATGGGTTCTCCAGGCCCACAGTCTCACCCACCATGACATTTACATGCTACTGGCTAACACCCTCCTTCCTGAAGAGTGCCGCCGCGTCTGGGACGCGGCCCAAGCTCATGCAGATGAAACCCATCGCACTAACCCCACCTTCCCAATGGGCCCACACACAGTTCCCGAACAGGATCCCCGTTGGGATTATAATACAAACTAGGGTATCCAGGCCCGAGACCAATTTGCCTCCTGCCTAATAGCAGGTCTAAAAAATGCTGCCCGCAAAGTTGCTAATTTCCAAAAGGTCCAAGAAATTCTCCAAAAAAAGGAGGAAACTCCATCCGAGTTCCTCAATTGACTAACTCAGGCTCTCCAGCATGAGGACGCCATGTCCTCATGACATACTTTTTGGCTCAAGCCTACCCCGACATTAAAACTAAATTTAAAAAACTGGAACAGGGCACTGCTACTCCACAGACCAAGATCTTATCAGTGGCCTTTAAGGGTTTCCACAATAGGGAGGAGGAAAATGAACGACGAAAACAAAAGGCTGACCTGGCCAATTTTCAGATGTTGGCCCAGATAATCAGACTGTCTCCTGGACGCTTTTCGGGGCCCTCCGCCTCCAAAGCCCCCCTTGGGGCATGCTTCAAATGTGGGAAAGAAGGTCACTGGTCACAGACCTGCCCCTCGCCCAGACCACCCACCACTCCATGCCCCAAGTGCCAAAAAAGGGGACATTGGGGCTCCGATTGCCCATTCACCCGAAGGGGAGATTGGCCAACCAAACCCCAGCCATCCCGGGCATCTCAGACACCTTTGGTGGGACTGGCTGAGGAAGACTGAAGGGGCCCTGGGTCCTTCCCAACCATCACCATCACAAAAAGCGAACCCAGGTTAACTATTATTGTAGATGGTCGTCCTATTTCCTTCCTCTTAGACACAGGGGCCACATTTT
>NW_007742968.1:0-7241 GCF_000696425.1 Galeopterus variegatus
TTTTTTCCTTATATTAAGCATTAATTTAAACTCAAGATTTTTCCTAATGAAACATTTTTATATAAAATAAATAATTAGTATAACTTTTATTATTAACCTAAATAAGTAAAATGTTAAATAATTTATTAATGTATAAAACACTAAGAAACTAAGCATGGATTTGGAAATATTGCTATTGTACTTTTCTTCTATCAACTAAACTGATCTTGTTTTTAATTCTCTAGTTTTAAAACCAATTCATATTACTATAGAATTATTTTATACTGTAACATTTTAAAATTAATATTACCAACAGTAAGCCCTTTTTTCCTTTATTTGTTTTTATACGAGTAATTCCCACACATGATATAGTCCTCAAACAGAAATTTTTAGAATAAAAGGAAAATACTATGCACCTTTCTACTATTCAGATACTAAAAAATTCCTTATATTTCCTTCCAGAAAAAGACTATTGATTTTATATACAGAAATGAGACAATATAATACATATTTTTGCACTTTGTACTTTTTTCTTGATAAAAGATAATCTTTTAATATAACCTCATTTAGAACTACCACTTTGTTTTTACTCTTGTGTTTGAATAACTATTTTTATTGAAGTATTAAATCATACAAAGAAGGACATGTGTTTAAGATGCCCAATGAATTAATATTTTAAATCTTAACTTTTAAAATCTTTACACATACCCCAACTTTTTTTTCATAGTATTTGTGTTAGTTTACACCAACAGTGTATCAGAATTCAGTTGTTCCACTTCCTCACTTTCATTCAAGCAATTCTGGTGGTTCTCTAGAAGTATTTTACCTGTAATTTTCATTTGCAATTCCCTGATAAGTAATGAATTTAAACACGTTTTCATGTTTCTGGCCACAGGGGCACTCTCTTCTGAAATTCTTGTTCAAGTATTAATTTGGGTGGCTTTTTCAAGCTTTTTCTATTATTTTGTAGACAATACTAAATTGTAGATAAGGATGCCTTTTTTAATGAGTTACAAGTTTAGGATTTTGAATTTTACTTCAAGTGAGCCGAAAATGCATTGAAATGCTTTGTGCTGAGGAATGTAGTGGTGTGGCTGACATTATTTTCTCTGACTTTGGTGTTGAAAAGGGATGTAGGGGGCCGGGCCAGTGGCGCACTGCTACAGTGCGCCGCTTGGGAGTGTAGTGGCGCTCCCGCCGAGGGTTTGGAACCCACATACAGACTGGTTCCCGCTCACTGGCTGAGCGAGGTGCGGGCGCAACACCGAGGATTGTGATCCTGTTGCAGGTCCCGGTCCGGTACGGGCGCAACACTGAGGGTTGCGATCTGTTGCCGGACATGAAAAAAGACAAAAAGGAAAAAAAAAAAAGAAAAGGGATGTAGGCAGATGAGGGTGAAAACAACAAGACCACTTGGGGGGTTATGGGGATAATCCTTGGGGGAAAAAATGTGGTGGCTTGGACCAGGTTACTGGTGGAGACTATGTGAAGAGAGCATATTTTAAATGGTGTGTGTGTGTGTGTGTGTGTGTGTGTGTGTGTGTGTGTGTGTATGGACAGATAAAAGTTTTGATGGTGGTTTGGATATAAAGTATAAAAAGAGGAGTGGATTTTAAAATAAATTCAAGATTTGTCTTGCCTGAATAACTGGAAAGATGAAGTGTTTGTTACCTAAGAGGGATAAAACTGTGGGAAGGGTAAGTTTTAAAGAGGTAATTAAGAGTACATTTTTGTACTTGTAAAATTTAAGGCATCCAAGTGAAGATGTCAAGTAAATGACTTAATAGAGACATCCAGAACTCTGGATAGATATTCCAACCAGAAGTATTTGTCAATCATCCACAAATAGATGGTATTTAAAGTCTGTCACATTGAGTGTGGTTGACAGATTAAGTAAAATGCGGACAGAAAATTGCCCATTGAACTGGCAAAGTGAATATCAGTTAAAATTTTTTAATTGCTGTGTAATAAGAGTGAAAATTAGTGAGTTCAAGGAAGACTGGGAGAAAAAGACAAGAAGATAGTGAACAGTTGTGCTGGAAAGTCGTACAGCATGTGGGGTGGTTATAGTGTAAAAAGATGATTATTTAATAAAATAATTAGGGAGAAAAGGGAAGGAAATAAAATGGGAGAGGAAATGATTCATGGAATTATGTCATTGAGTACAGACACGTGGGTGACATCTGGTGAACAAGCAGAGGAATCCGTCCTTATCGACGGAAGGAAGAACAGGACGTGTGAGGACAGTGGTGGAAGAACTGGAAATAAGAAAATGGGTTAATCTAGAATTTCCTTCCTGTGACCATTTCTATTTTCTTAGTGAAATAGAAGAAAGGTAAGAGTGGGATAATAGTGGTGGTGGTGTATTTTAAGGGGAGGAAAATAGAAGAAGGTGTAAAATACTTCTTGAAGAGAGTGGGAGAGTTACTGGACTGGGACATTGGAAGAGGGCTGCTGGGACACATCACGGGATCACCTGAAGTTAAGGGCTGTTATTTTAAACGAGTCCAGTCAACAAGGTTGGATATTTTTCTCCAAGCATAGAGTTGGTGGAGGATTCCCAGATTGGGGATTCTCTAGGCAGTCTGATGGGCAAAATGGATTGTGTCGGCTCCTGAGGATGTTTCAAGGAAGTGATAATAATGATAAGCCATGGATTCTAATCGAGATGTTTAGAAAAGTGAGACTAGGCTAAGTATGAAGACTAGAAAATAGATGGCAGGGTCAACATATTATCAGTTCCTGGAGGGTCAAATAATATTAGAATCGAGGCACTGCAAAGGATGATTGGTTTCTGAATAGTTGTCACCAGGGAAATCCAAGGACAGCAAAAAAGCCTATTAAAAAATAATCAAGAAATAAAAGAGGGAGTAAGAAGGATATTTACTGTATAAGAAAATAATTTCTGCCTGGTTATACCTTAGCAATAAACTCTGCAATTTGGGTTTCACAACAAAAAGTATGAGAATACCTTTATTTTAAACTTTTTATATCTTAAGGAAGATATATGAAACTCTGAGAATGTATAAATAGTTTCAAACTGCTTATTCCATTTTAAGTATATACCAAATGCTATAGCCTAAGAATTAAAATAGAACATTCTTATTTCCATTTTAAAGGAAAAAAAAATTGCTATCTGGGAGGACGGGGTGTTAGTTGTGAATATATAAGAGTAAGTACAGTACAAGTATCAAGAAACTGTTAATTCCAAAGAAAACTGAACAATTTAAACTCCAACTCTATAGCAATAGGAACTAGGAAAAATAGACAAAAAAATCACTGGCTCAAATGGGAACTATGTCTGTGAGTATATTTTTGGAAGAGCATCTTCGTGTCCTGTGTGCTGTCTTTTTCTTTATAGTAAGAGATGAGCTATGGAAGAACGGCTTACAAAGCTTAGGTGACAGACATTATAGACATTCAGAACAAAATTTCCAAATTACACACAAATTTGACAAATGTAGGAGTTTATTCCTAAAGAATCATTTAAAACCTGGCTTTAGTCAGGACAGCCTAGCAATGGTGGTAGCTCATTACGCACTGCAAAAAAACAGATTTGACAATTTTCAGCTACCCTTTCCAATAAAAGACAGTTATCAAGATTTTTCATGATAGATGCTTTTAATGAGGCCCCTGTGGGCAAGTTTTCAAGATGTACACATGTCATTTTGCATGTTCCTCTTTAAAAAGTAAGATGAAAACTGCTGAGAACATCTTGGCTAGAACTCCTCCACAGGACATGAGTCCTCTGCTTCTTTAATGACCATAAATAATACTTTTATAATGATACAGTTTCCTGCTGAATATTTTGTTGTTGCCCCACAGGGAACACAGTAGTTACCCTTATGTATCTAAACTGTTTAATGACAATGCCTATTGCTACAATCTCAATTTTCTTCCTTCTGAGTTTTTTAGACACATTTTAATTATATAAGGATTTGGAAAGTACTGCAGAGAAACTGCTTCTTATTCCTAAACTGGAGCAAAGGTGGTTTGCCTGAGAATTTAACCAACTCATCAGTTCATTAAAACCCTGTAATAAGTTTTAATATTGTAAACAAAAATATTTTGTCTAAAAAATGTTTAATAGAACACAACATCTATGTGTTTGCTTTTTTTTTAAAATTATGCAGCATATTGCGCATATACTGGCATATGTCAACTCACTTGTGCAGAAAGTAATGACAATTTTCTAGTTTATTCCAAAGGTATAAGGGAAAACAGACAAAACATCTTTGTTCTTCTCTACTGTTCTTTCTCTGCATTTTTGGACATACTATTATATTTATCTGTATTGAAATGATAGCTGTGTGAGATATATTAATGTATACATATTAATGTTTTGTTCATTGATAATATTGATAAGGAGACCAAAAAGCTGGCTTTTCTTTATGGACTAATGCATCCCAACACAACTAGGTAGTATTCAGATTTTTTTGCTGCTGTTGCTATATATATAAACAAATGGCACATCCAAAGAGTTAAGATCTACTGGGGGTAACAAACAGGCTCAAAATGCACAGTGGCACAAAACCAGCACATTTATTTTTAGCCCATATGTCTGATCAAATATCCCGAAGTAGGAGAATGGAGAAATTGGAGGAAATAAAATAGTTGAAAACATAATGATTGAATTTTTTTTTTTTCCTGAAGAGATTAAGGACATAAATTCACAGCAATGCAAAGTATAGTTTAAAATATACAGAGTAGATACTAAGTTGTACACATCTAAAGGCATTTAGGAATACTGAGAAACACCAGACTCAAGGAATGTTTTAAAAGTAACCAGTGAGAAATGAAGGATCCCCTCTCTAAGAATAAAAATTCGATGGATGACAGATTTTTCAGCAGTGAAAGCATGAAGACAGCATTCTATACTTTGGGGTAGAATGACAACAATATTATTGTCAATCAATATTTGTATGCACTGCAAGAATTCTAAAAACATAGTCAAATACAAAAAATTCTCAATTACACAAAAACTTAGTTTACTACTAGCAAAACTATAAGAAACTCTAAAGGAAGTTTGTACATTAGTAACAAAGAAAATTGAATAGAAAACAAAATAAATATAGTAGAAAATCTAAATATTATTAAAGGCAAAGAGGAGAAAATATGCAGGATAAATATGCAGTATTGAATAAGTAAATAAATGCAGGATTAAAAATTCAAAATGTAAAAAGTTAAAGCTAAGTCAGAGTGTGTCTAAAATCATGACATATGTAAATAGATTAATACACTATCTAAAAAGTAATGACAGATTGGATTTCAAAAATCCACTCGTAGGCTCTGAATAGGAGACAAACCTAAAACATAATGCTTAGCAATAGGTAAATAAAAGGACACAAACACACACACACACAAAAACAAAACAAAAAAACAAACTGAAAAAACCCTAGGCAATTGTTAACTGAAAAAAAAGCTTGCATAGGTTTAATTATATCAGAAAAAATATACCTAAGACAAACCCATTATAAGGAATAGAAGGTCATTGTATAACGACAAAAGTTTTAATTCATCAAGAAGTTACAAAAATTCCACATTTATATACCATATAAAATAATAGAGAGAAATTAAAAACTCTACTCCCAAATGAGAAATATAAAATATTTCCTGTAATTATAGGTATCTCATATATAAGAAGAGTTTATGAATATGTACCTAATCTGAAAAATGCAATGAACAAACTTGATTCGTAGCGATCTATCAATCCCCCCAAATTAGAGATTAGATATTTTTCTCAAGCATATATGAAATATTTAAATGTAGACTATATATCAGGACATAAAAGCATTTCCAAAAATGATAACATGTACATTATGTTCTTTGAGCACAATGAAATACATTTGAAGTGAATAAGGTAGATTATTAAAAATCAAACAAGCAAAAAAGAGGAATTTTAAATTTTAGAATTTTAAAATCACAATTGTAAAAAAAAAAGAAGTCCTAAATTAAAGAAGAAAGTATAATGGATAATTTAAAAATACTTACGAATGAATATTAAAGAAGTAGTTATAGGTAAAATTATTATTTTTAAGTGTTTATTTTAGAAAAGAAGAAAGGCTGAAATTCAATGAGCATATTTTCTCATTAAATTTTAGAAGCAATTTTAGGAGCAATTTTAAGATAAACATAAGAGCAAAAATTAATGAAATAGAAAGAAAGATATAATGAAGAGGATCTGTGAAGCTAAAACTTGGTTCTCTGAAAAGGCTAATTCCAAAATAAATTAACTCACCAAAACTGAAATGGACAACTATATTAATTAAATAATTTTCCAAAAGGCTCTATTAACTCTCCTCCTTTCAGTAATTGATTTATAAAAGCCTGGGTCATTTGGGCAACACTCAGAACATTGCATGTATGTATTAAATTGATGACATCATGCTGTTTGACAGGAGAAGCAAAGGTCTTAGTAACATGTGTGCTCCAGATATGGAAAGATAAATTATATGGAATTTCAGGGATCTGCCTGAAAAGTAAAGATTTTAGGGCCTGATGGTCAAATGTGTGTAAGGACATTCACTCTAAATAAAAGAAAAATTGCTGCACCCTGCATCTTCTTATCACAGAGAAGGAAGCACCTAGTAGGCTTCTTTAGCTTCTTTAGACAACACATTCTACCCATAGGTAGTTCAGATCCATATATTGGGGTTCATGAAGGCTGCTAAATTCAGGTAAAGCTCAGTAAAGTACTCTGCAGCAGGTTCAGGCTGCAGTGCTAGCAGCCCTCAAGCTTGGGCCATGTGGTCTTGGCTGACCCTGTATTGTTTTGGGTATCAGTGATGAGAAAAGATGCAGTTTGGGCTTTATGGAAAATTCCAGTGAAAGAATCACAAAGCAGGTCCCTAGGATACTGGGGCAGGGTTATGTCATTGACAGTGAAGGATTATATGCCTTTTGTGAGAAACTTCTGGAATGTTACCAGGCCCTAATGGAGACAGAGCACTGGAAAGAGGGATACCACATGGCTATGTCCCCAGGTCAGGCTATTTTAGCTGAAGAATAGTAAATGAGATTGAAGTGGAAGCAATAAAGGCAGAAAGGCAGATAGGGATGGATCATATGGAACATTACAGAACAGGCTAGAGACTTTCAAATGCAATGATAAGAAACAACAGGGTCTGATATGTAATTCTAAAATAATAGTATGGAGGCTGTGGGAAGAATGGACCCTGAGGGAGAAAAGTGAGAGTGGGAAGTGGGTGAGTTGAGAGGTGATGAAGAACCAGAGTGATAACAATGGACGTAGTAAAAAAAAA
>NW_007742968.1:8245-9499 GCF_000696425.1 Galeopterus variegatus
GAAAGACATATACAAGCAATTTTATTTACAAATTAAGTGAACAATATTAGGTACATATTTTATTAACTAACACTTTTCTTACCACACTGATCCCCCAAAATACATGACTCTTGAAAACATCAAACAGAACAATGGAAACATTTGGAGATAATGAGTGCCTCAATAGTAAATTTTATACTTGAAAACTGAAGAAAGGCTTAGTAATAAAATAATTCAGAAAAAATATAATTCTTATCTCTTACATTGGATGAGAAGAATATATACTGCAAACACTCTGCCACTTATAATTGACCACAGTCAATTATAAAGTTAATTGTTTGTCTCAAGCTCATTAGTCAACAGAAAGCCTCTAATTTTTTCCTCCATGGTTTGTAGGTACTCCAATCCTTAGCTTTTCTGAACAGCTAAAGGAAATTACTTATATAACAGAGTGTGAGCAATGTATTTTTATATCTAAGTGAAATACAACACCATTTTAAAATNAGTGGGTGAGTTGAGAGGTGATGAAGAACCAGAGTGATAACGATGGACGTAGTAAAAAAAAAAATCACCTCTGTATTTGTTTTAGATGTAGAGGTAGTAATGATGACAGATAGATTGAACGTAGGGGAGAATGTGAGACACTTTCTCAAAATTTAATATTTATATAAATCATCTGGGAATCCTGTTAAAACACAGATTCTGAATGTGTAGGTTTGTGGTGGGGAATGTGATTTTGATTTCCTAACAAGTTCCCAGGTGATGGTGGCCCAGGATTACACTCTGCATAGCAAGTATCTAGGGATTATAATGGAGAATAAATTCTGGGAGTTTTATGCTGAGCAACTAGTTGGATGATGGAATAATACTGATAAAGAAACATTATACTGTGGCTAGTTGGGGGGAAGTGGATTAAGTATTTTGTTTTGGCCGAAATAAATTTAAAATTGTCATTAAGTATCCATGTTAAGATTATGAATAAGCAATTGAATTTGTAAGTCTGGAGTGCAGAAGAGAGAGCAGGGCCAGATAGTTTAGAATCATCAATTTACAAATGGCATACCAAGCCATGTAATTCTATAAGATAACTTAGAGACAACAGGTACATAGAAACTCAAATTGGGCCAAGTCCTGAGTTTGAGCCATTTTTACAGTTATGGTGTAAAATTTAAACCAAGCCACATATTTTTAGGTTCAGAAACTGTCAAAAGCATGTTTATTGCTTTGTTTTTCAGCTTTTTTTGAAAAAAGTATCATATTGCAACCATCTCAAAA
>NW_007742968.1:10768-13744 GCF_000696425.1 Galeopterus variegatus
TATAACAGAGTGTGAGCAATGTATTTTTATATCTAAGTGAAATACAACACCATTTTAAAATTAATATTGATTTATCAGATTAAATGGATACTTGTATTTCTGATTTTATATTTTTCTTGATGAAAAAAGAGGATAATATTGTTTTGTTACTATAAAATCTGAAAGCATTTGACAAATTCTTAGATTCCATTCTAACAAAAGTAAATGGATACTTACTTCACATGATAGCTAGCTAGCTAGATATTGACAGATAGTAGGAGAGAGAAGGATAGAAGGAGGGAGGGAAAGAGAGGGAATTGCAAGGCAAAAGCAAACATAATCTTTAATAGTGAAATACTGGAGACACTCTCATTAAAGGTCAATCAAGGCAAGGATGAATACCATTTTATGTTCATGCAACATTATTCTGGACATACTAACAAATGCATTTAGTCAAAATTAACATACTTGTGTGTGCCTTGTATAAATATGTTATGTAAATGCATATAGTATTTTAATTATTAAATGAAGCCAAACATGTAATTTTCAGATGAGATGACCAGATCAATTTATGTATAGCTGGTACAGCTGGAAAGCTCAAGAAAATCAGCTGAAAAGTCATTAGGAACAATGTGAGACCTCAGCATTGTGAGCACACACACATACATAGATGTAGTCATATTTATTAAAAAAATACTGGAAAAGTATACCACAAAAATAGAAAATAGAGATCAGTGCCATTACCAACAGCCCACAGTATTGCGATCAGTATGTCTCCTATTTCTGCAAGAGTCCATGTTGTTTAACACCGCAGTTCAGGGCATGTGGCATTCCTGGGGACTCCAGCACCCACATGCAGCCACCCACCTGACTGGCAGACGGCAGGAATCACACCCAGGACCACAGCAACCGCAGGCAGTGCCCACTGCTGCTTCAGAAACCACTGCCAAGTGGGTGGTCTGCCACAGCCACTGCCACAGCTAATTCTGTTGCAAGAGCAGATCAGAGCCACAATAGCAGCCACCACTGACATGCAGGTGGTGGCCCAGAGACCACTCAACTGCAATGACACAAGGAGAGTCACCAGAAATGACTGGGGAGAGAGGACTGAGTGCAGACCCACTACCCACTGGCCCTCTCCACAGTTGGAATTATGTGGCTATACGCAGTAGCCCACCTGGGAGTGGGAGGTATGTGTGCAGCCCATGGGACTACCTTAGTCCAGAGAGATACACATGCAGAACCCCCCAAGAGTGCAGAAACCAGGATACCCAAATAGAATAAGGAAGAAAGTCCCTAATCACCACCAATCCATCCTTTAACTGGGGAGAAGTAAGGACCCAGAAGCAGCCTCTACCTATAGGAAAGAGAAAAGATAAACCCAGCCCAGGGTCACCCATTCAAACTGAGGAACTCCCACATACCCCAGTATACCCATCACAGTCGTGGCACTCTATCCAAGGTGCCAACAAACCCTTGCAGGGTCACCTATCCCAGCCAAAGCACACCAAGTCACTTCTTCTAAGAACACAAGAGCTTGCCCATGTTCCCAAAGACCCAACACAGTCTCACTAACCTCAGCAAGGATCACTAAGTTCCCCAGTGCTTAGGCCATGGAAGCACACACAGGCAACTCCAACACTGAATATGGCCAAAGTGCCCACACAAAGACTACACTACTGTGTCCATGTGGAAGCAATACTAATACACCGTACTCAATGGTTGATGTAAAGGACATGAGAGGAGGAAGTCTCTCTCCTTAAAGCCCATTCCAGAGTAAATAAGAAGTAACTGCTCTACCAGATGACTGGACATCAATGTATAGATATCGGAAATATGAAAACCCCAGAAAATACGATACCACCAATCGAATACAGTAATTCTCAAGTGCCAGACCCCAGAGAGCAGGATACCCTTGAAATGACTAGAAAAGAATTTTGAGAAAAAAAGTTAAGGAAGCATAATGAGATAAAAATAGACTCAGTTAGACAACACAACAAAATGAAAAAAGTACCCAGGATATGAAAGCTGAAATTTACAAAGAGATTAATACCTTAAAACAGAATGTAGCAAAACTCCTAGACCTGAAGGATTTATTCAGTGAGATAAAAACACAACTGAGAGATTAAGCAGAAGGATACTGCAGGCAGAAAAAATAATTTCTAATCTTGAAAGTGGTCTGTTTGAAATAACCTAGATGGACAAAAAAACAAGAAAGATCCAGGAAGCTCAAAAATCCACAAAGAAATTCAATCCAAAAGCATACTCTCTGAGACACATTGTAGTCAAACTGGCAAAACTCAAAGACAAATAGAGAAACTTAAAAACGGAAGTGTCAAGTCTTCTATAAAACAGTCCCTACCAGACTAACAGCATGCTCTCAACAGAAACTCTACAGACCAGAAGAGAATGTGACGATATATTCAAAACACTAAAAAAACAAAAAACAAAAAAAACAAAAACCACTGCCAGCCAAGAATAATATACCCTACAAGGCTATCCTTTAGAAATGAGGGGAAAATAGTGTATTTCCCAGAAAAAAATTGTGGGAGTTCATCACCACATGACCAGCTCTACAAGAAATCCTCAAGGGAGTCCTACAACTGGAATCCAGAAAATGATAATCACTACCATGAATACACATGAAAGAACAAAATGTACTTGTGGAACAAAAATGCAAATAAGAAAGTAGAAAGAAACTGTATCTTACTATCTCCAAAAAACAACAAACATTGAAGAAAAATAATAAAAGCGGAAGAAAGGAAATGAACAAAAGATATTTAAAACAACCAAGTGAAAACTGATGAAATGACAGGAGTAAGACAATGCCTGTTAATAACAACCCTAAATGTAAATGAATTAAATTTCCCACTCAAAAAAACGACATAGCTTCTTGAATTGAATAACTAGACCCAAGTATATGCTGTCTTCAAGAGACTCACCTCACTTGTGAACACACACAAAGACTAATGGTAAAGAGATGAAAAAAGATATACT
>NW_007742968.1:14639-15705 GCF_000696425.1 Galeopterus variegatus
ACATAGCTTCTTGAATTGAATAACTAGACCCAAGTATATGCTGTCTTCAAGAGACTCACCTCACTTGTGAACACACACAAAGACTAATGGTAAAGAGATGAAAAAAGATATACTACACAAATGAAAACCAAAGACAAGCAGAAGTAGCTATTCTAATATCAGATAAAATAGGCTTTAAACCAAAAACTCTAAAAAGAGACAAAGAATGACATTATATAATGATAAAGGGATCTTTCCAGCAAGGAGACATAAATATATATATATGCAAACACTATCAGACCTAAAGAAAGAGATAAACCCCAATACAATAATAGTGGGGGACAGATCATCCAGGCAACAGATCAACAGATAAATCAGGATTTAATCTACACTTTAGAACAATTGGACCTAGCAGATATCTACAGAACATTTCACCCAGCTACAGAACATATGTTCTTTTCATAAGCACATGTAACATTCTCCAGGACAGACCACATGTTAGGTCACAAATCAAGACTCAACAAATTAAAAAAACAATTGAAATCATTTCAAGTACCTTATTAGACTACCTTGGATTAAAACTAGAAATCAGTAACATGCAAAACACTGGTAATTATACAAACACATGGTAGTTAAACAACAAGCTCTAGAATGACATGTGAGTACAAGAAGACAAATAGAGAGGAAATCAAAAAAATTCTTGAAACTAATGAAAATAATGAAACATCATATCAAACCCTGTAGGATACTGTAAAAGCAGTACTAAGAAGGAAGCTATTTCAATCAGTGCTTACATCAAAAGAATAGAAAGATTTTAAATAAACAACCTAATGCTATACCTCTAGAACTAGAAAAACTAGAACAATACAATCCCAACATTACCAGACAGAAATAAATAATTATAGTCAGAACAGAAATAAGTGAAATAGAGACCTCAAATATGATACAAAAGATTAATGCAATGAGAGGTTGGCTTTTTGAGAAGATAAAAACAGACAAACCATTAGCTAGGGTAACTAAAAAAAGAAGAGAGAAGACCCAAATAACAAAAATGCAAGTCAAAACCACACTGAGATATCTTCTCACC
>NW_007742968.1:16963-18067 GCF_000696425.1 Galeopterus variegatus
AAAAAAACATTAAAAAAATAGAAAATAAATATCTAAAATTTTCATTATTGAACTTGATAAATATCTAGGATATATAAGAAATTTTAAAAATTCTACCACATTTCGTAAAAATATTTTACCCAATATTCATAGAAAAAAGTAAGTGTCTTTGATATTCATGTTGGTGTATTATCTTTTCATAAATTTTTATAGTTTGGGGAATAATTTTGTAATTCATTCAATAATGAGCAATAAAATTTTGTTCAACATAACTTTGGCTCAGTGGTTCTTTCATAGGATAAAAAAAAGTTTTAAAAGAAAATCTAAATGATTTTGTTTTTAAATTATGTGTGAAGCAAATAAGTAATAATGAGAAAGCTTTAAATAAAGATGAAAAATTATATATTTTACTTTCTCAAGAAAAAAATTATGTGGTGACTTCCGGTTTTCTCTTTTAACTATAAAAAGCTTAGAAGTAAAAATCAAGAACTCTTGTTAGATCCATCAGAGAACTGAGGACACAGCAAACTGCTGCCCCTAGAAGTGGAGAGAAAGGGTGAACACAGAGAATCACAGCTTACCAGGAGAAGAATCCTCTGGAGCTAGTTACTGCAGGAACATTTAAACTGTAATTAAAGAGTCGCTGGAGGCTCAGTGTAAACTGGCTTGATAGTTAAAAACTTGGAGGGCACTGTCTTATGAAGGCCCTCACAATTTCTCGAGTTTTACCTTCAGAAGAGTTAACAGACTTACATTGTGAATATTCAAGAAAATCCCATTATGCTTCCAGCAGTAGAGGGCAAAAATAACCATTTTGGAAAACACCCAGAGAATATGTTCTCTGTAACAAAGACCTGCCTTCAAAGGAATCTATTATTACCAAAGCCTTATTTGACTTGGAGAAGGATAACTAGACAACTCCAGCTGCCACTAGCCTTCCTGCCCTACATAAGAGGAGAGAAAAAAAACAAAAAAAGGTTGAGAAATTATTCTGTAGAGCACAGCCCAGTGACCATGGCCCAATAAAAACAAATAAGTAAGCAGAGATCTTTATCTGTAAATAATGATTATCTGTAAATATCTGTAGAATACTTCCCTGCCTAAATATTTTACCACCACCACAAT
>NW_007742968.1:18301-20156 GCF_000696425.1 Galeopterus variegatus
TGATTATCTGTAAATATCTGTAGAATACTTCCCTGCCTAAATATTTTACCACCACCACAATAGAGCTCCAGGATAATAAGTGGTTCACAGCTAAGAAAGCTGAAAGATACAGACCCTATTTAAGAAGGAGTTTGTAGGCGAGCCCAAAAATAACAGGAGAAAAAACAAAAATACTAGAGGAAATTGAAGCTTACGACACCTACAGCAATAGTAAACATTAAACACGGCCTGACTACTAACCAGATAAACATGAAACTTCACACTAAAGAGCTATTTACTTCAGTTTCTCTTACCCATTACAAGATGGTCATATTTTAACAAATTCAAAAAAAAAGAAAAGAAAGAAAAGAAAAAGAAAGAAGAGAAATTACAAATCATGTTATAAGGCAAGATAAAACAAAACCACAGCCTGACAAGACAAAACAAGCCTCAGAACAGAATCAGATACTCTGAGATTTTGGAATTGTCATATCAGGAATTTAAACTAATTATGATTAGTAATGCTAAAGACTCTAACAAATAAAAAACATACAATGCAAGAACAAATGAGTAATGTAGTTACAGAGATGGAAAAGTCCATAAAAAGAACAAAAAGAAAATGTTAGAAAAAAACACAATAATGTCTATGATGGATTCATCAGTATACTGGACACAGTGCAGGAAAGATTTAGTGAGATTATAGAAATGTCAATGGAAATTCCCAAAACTCAAATGAAAAGAATTAAAAAAAGTAACTGAATATCCAAGAACTGGGACAATTACAAAAGATGTAAATACACATAATTGGAATATCCAAAGACCATAGAGAGAAGCAAACAGAAGAAATATTTGAAGAAAAAAATGGCTGAAGAATTTTCAAAAATTAATGGCAGACACCAAACCATAGATCCAGAAAGCTCAGAGAACAACCACCTCGATAAACACCAAAATATCTTTACCTAAAAAATATTGTAATTGAAATAAAGAAAAACAGAGATGAAGAAAAAATTCGAAAGAGGCTGGAATGAGGAGTAGGCAGGCAGATCACCTGTAGAGGAACAGCATAAGAACAGAATTTCTCCAGAAGTTGTGCAAGAAAAAGTCAGGAGAATAAAATATTTAATACAGTAAAAGAAAGAAAAAAGTGCCAACCTAGAATTCTGTATCTATTGAAATTATTCTTCAAAGATAAAGTAGAAATAAGAACTTTCTCAGACAAACACACACTGAGGGAATTTGTAACCAGTAGACCTATCTTGTAAAATATTTATAAAGTTCTCCAGAGAGAAGTAAAATAATATATGTGAATAGCTAAGATCTACATAAACATAGGAAGACCATCAGAGAAAAAAAAATAAATTAAGGCAAATAGGATCATCTACTTTTCTTATTCCTAATTGATCTAATAGATAATTGCTTATTCAAAGTAATAAAAGCAACAAGGTACTGGTGATTATAGCACATGTGCTTAAGTAAAATAAAAGGCAGCAACGTTATCAGAGATGGGAGAGAGGATTTGGGAATGCTTAGTTATAAGATATCTGCAACCCCCAGGAAGCAGTATACTGTTATTTTTATTTTTTAAATTTATTATTACCATATTAATTCTTACAAATGGGAATGCTTAGTTATAAGATATCTGCAACCCCCAGGAAGCAGTATACTGTTATTTTTATTTATTTTTATTTTTATTTTTTTAAATTTATTATTACCATATTAATTCTTACAAACTGTGATATTTCTTTATGCCCTTCACCCAACCAACCACTTCCCAAACTCCCTCCCTCCCCCGCATCTCTAGTATCCTTAGATTTATTCTCTCCTTCTGAAAGTTCAACGTATTGTTGTGGTCTTTTCTTTCTTTCTTTCCTTCATT
>NW_007742969.1:0-20155 GCF_000696425.1 Galeopterus variegatus
ACCCAAATAGCAAAGATGTGTCAAGCCTGATCCAGGAAGTCACTGTACTCTATTCCATTATTATCCTCTATGTCCTGATTGATTTGTGAGAAGGTAAAACTTCCAACATTTTGTCACATACAGAGTACTGTGAATTGAGTGCATCCTCTATGTCCTGATTTGTGAGAAGGTAAAACTTCCAACATTTTGTCACATACAGAGTACTGTGAATTGAGTGTCTCCCCAAAACTCATTTTAGCTTGACCCCCATTGTAACAGTGCTAAGCAGATGGGAAATCTGATTATGGTATTCAAAAGGTGGGACCTTTAAGAGTTGATTAGATTGTGAGGACTGTGTTGTCATGAATGGACTGATCCAGTCATGCAGTAATGGGCATGTTTCTGATGGCTTTATAAGGAGGGCAAGTGAGAAGGTTAGCTGACTCTTGTTCATGCCATTTTTCTCTCCATGCAGTACCATGAGTTGCTATAGAGAGTTGCCACCAAGAAGAAGGCCCTCACTAGATGTGTTCCCTGGTCCTTGGATTTCCCAGCCTTCTATAAGAAATAAATTTCATTTCTTTGTAAATTACCCAGTTTCAGGTATTGTATTATAAACAACAGAAATGGACCAATACACAGACTTGTGTTTTCAAATAGAAAATGAGCAACGGGAGCAGAAAGATTATTTAGGAAACAATTTTTATCCCTAAGCATGTATATCCTCATATTTGTGTAAGACACAAATTAATAAGAAATGGAGGAATAAATAATAGATCATCGATATGTATGTAATCTAGAAGCACGCCTTTTTCAAATTGTTTTAGTTTCCCTTAAAATACCATCATTATACTAGTTGTAGAAAATGATTTACTTTTATGTGCTTTGTATACTATCACAGCCATGTTAAAGGAAGGCCAAATGGCATGACTGCAGACTGGGTCCAGTGCATGAAATCTGCTTTACGCTGTGATGTGGCCTATGGTAGAGGCCTGGGAACCTATAGTTTTAAATCTTGCAGTGGAGTGGGGGGTGGAGGACTATAGTTCTGGAGACCAAATTTTGCAGTGGTTCTCCTTGTGTGAGACCCTCAGAGATAACTGCACCAGAGACTGATGTGCAGTACATCTAAATACTCGCTGAGGATTTCACACACCAAAGCTGAGACATCTGCAGGGGGAGTTGGGGTCTAGGCTACTGACCCCAGCCCGGATCCACTTCATTAAATGACATTCACAGAAGATCTTGGAACTCAGCACTCCCTTCACTCTCTGTGTGCAATTCCACTGTCTGCTTGGGAGTGGTGGAGCCCACACCCTCCAGGAACCTGCACTCCAAGATGCTACTCACCCACATCCTCCTATCTCCTCCATGCAGCAGACCTGCTGCTCATCATGAAACAGACCTGAACACCCTTCCAGTGAAAGCTCATTGTAGTAACTACAGTACAGGTCAGATCTGTGAGATGGGAACAGTGATGCTGTTCTCTGACCATGTCATGAGGGTTGAATGCTTATAGGATTCATCCTTGTAGACCATCAAGTACCCCCACATGGCAGCCTCAATGGGCAGATGGATGGATTCCTTTCTGGCAGAACCATCAGTCAGGACTTCTCAGATATTGCTGATATGCCTGAGGCTGCTGGTGCTCAGATGGCCAGAGGCTTTGCCTCTGTAATTCACCAAAGATTCATTCAGGTTCATAGAGAGCAAAGTCTGAGAGCCAGGGCCAACTTCTCTATCTACGTGCCTTGGGAGTGTCCTGATCTCTCACCCTCCAATCGTTCTGCAGGTTTCCTTCACTTAGCAGGTGGAAGCCTTCCTTCCCACTTCCCTTCTGTAGTTCACTGAAAATTTCAGAATTCCCAAATGCACTGTCTGGAGGTGACCTCATGTACTGCCATCCTTGCAATGCCTGGGTGCTTAGATGGAGGAATCTGGGATCCTGCTGCATGAGCTTTTTCCTGTCTACATTCTCAGGACAAATTCTTTCTCCTCTTGGAAAAGAAATCCTTTTATTTGTGGTTATTATTAACAGAAACAATATTACAACCTGCAATGCCTGGGTGCTTAGATGGAGGAATCTGGGATCCTGCTGCATGAGCTTTTTCCTGTCTACATTCTCAGGACAAATTCTCTCTCCTCTTGGAAAAGAAATCCTTTTATTTGTGGTTATTATTAACAGAAACAATATTACAACAAGGTACAGGCATCTCCCACTTCTTGAGTTGCTTTGAAATGTGACTGTTAAGAACTTCTGGTTCCCTGACATGTCATCAGACAATAGATTTTAAGGGATATGTTTTATTTGACTGACTGAAAAAAGGCTTTATAAGATAGCTGGCTCACCCATGTGGAAAGAGCAGCAATTTGGCACTTGCTCAGAATGCCTGGATTGGCAATTGACTTAAGTGTTAAGGGATTTTCTGAAATAAACATTTAAATGATTTAAATAGAGTTGGCTAGTCATTATTTGTGCTCATGAAGTCCC
Organism: Galeopterus variegatus; assembly: GCF_000696425.1. Lineage (NCBI taxonomy): Eukaryota > Metazoa > Chordata > Mammalia > Dermoptera > Cynocephalidae > Galeopterus > Galeopterus variegatus. The sequence goes on from NW_007742969.1 coordinate 2,471, forward strand.
AGGCCTGTGAGAAACATGCAAATTGAAATTGTAGCCCAAACTGCAAGAAATAGCACCAAATCAAGAAAATAGCCATCTTCTTGGTTGTCTCTGCTGATAATTCTCTCTTTCTATGCAACTGGGGTTTTTGTTTGTCTCACTATGAGCTTGGATCAAGGAGTCATGTTTGTTCATTCATTTGTTTTTTAATAAATAAGTTTATTAGCAGCAGTCTCTGTAATTGTCAAACACTGGAAACAACCCAAAACTTATATCAAGTACAAAGAATAAATAAATTATGTTATGTTCATATAATAATGCTATTCAGCAGTGAGAATAAACAAGATATAAATAAATGTATAGCATGGATGAATCTCTTAGACATAATATTGAACAGAAGAAGCTAGACATAAAAAGGCATGGACTCTATGACCCCATTGTCTCAAGCTTAAAAATGGGAAAGATAATCGATGCTGATGTTGTGAAAAATTAGGATCAAGAGGTGATGACTGGAAGCAAACATGAGAGGGAATCCTGAAATTAAGGTAATGTTTATTCCCTAATCTGGATTATGATCACACAGTGGTGTTTACTTTCTGAAAATCATCAGATTGCATACTTAAGAATTATGCACATTTCTGAATGTATGTTACAATTCAGCCAAAAATTAAAAAAAAAAAAATGCAAAGCAATTCTGCTCCTTATAAAGGTCTAACCCTAAAACCCAGTGTCAATCCTATCCTTTTCTCCCTTCCCTGCTCACAGGCTAGTAAACCCATCACTCACTCTAATGATTACAAGACTGCTTATGGGTTATTCAATTCTACTTCATTAGTAGCACAATGTCAGAGACAACAGAGTTTGACTTTTTTTTATATGTCATAAGTACTTTATTATTTCTTTGCATGTCTCATAATTCTTTAAGAAACTGGACATTCTGAATAGTATAATGTGGCAATTCTAAAACCCCATCTTTCCTGTCTAGATGATTTGTTGTTGTTGTTTGTTGATGTTGTTTTGCTATGTTTGTTTAGTGACGTTCCTGGCTTATTCTGTACAGTCTGTTTTCTTTGTCATGTGTGGCCACTGAAGTCCCTCTTCAGTTAGCTTAGTGGTCAGCAAATGATTTTGCAGAGTTTTCCTTAAATGCCAGGAATCAGTAAATCCCCTAGCCTTTGTTGAAGGGCTCTGTATGTCTATTAAGGAATGCCCTCTACACTCAGGCAGGCAACTTACAATTCTGCTTTAGTCTTTACTTCCTGCTTACATAGAACCCAAGATCACCCAGAGGTGGCAACTTGGTGCCTTCTCAAGTCTTTCGGGGGTATACTACCACCCCTGGTTATGTGTGCGGCATTCTAGATTTCCAGCAATATGATGAAGTTTTTCAAAGCCACCCATGGAAATAACTGTTATCACTGTTCTCAGTCACTTGTTAAGCAATTGCTGCTGACTTTTTTTTTTTATAAGCAAATGACCCCATGTGAAAGGCTGTTCAAACTACATGAGCTAAGTCATGTCTTATAAAGAACAGCCCTGTTAGTGGGGGTTGCCACAGAACAGCCAGAAAGGTCAGACAATGGCAATTCTCTGAGAATGGTGTTTGGGGAGGGGAGGTTCTAAGCCCGTTCTGCCCCCTCTAATGTCTGCTATGTTGCTGGTTTTCACTGTGATTGCAGAACTGTTGGCTTTAAAGGTTACCATGGAATTTGGGAGAGGAGGATGGGAATTAGGAGAAGTTAAAATGTGACAAAACTGACTGTTCTAACCAAGATTCAGCTGTTTTTCTTGAATAAATGTCCCCTGTGTTAATCCCTTTGGTAAATTTCTAAAATTCTGAAAAACTTGGTTTTGTTCACCATTGCCAGCATTTCTATTGTTTTACTGAAAGGAAGACTTTTGAGTGTAACACGACTATTTCTGATGTCACCTCAGGTCGGGTCACATACAGAAATTCTTTAAAGCATGATTGCAGCTCTTTTTCTTTACTTTTCTGATAGTTATTTGTTGTTCAAGCAGAAGTTACAATTGCACGCACTACTCCACTTTGTTGAATAAAGTGACAGATGGTTTTGTTTGTTTAGAAATTCCTGTGGCCCCCGTAAGGTATAAAAATGGTCTCAATTCAGTAATTTTAAAAGTTTAGTCAAAAATGTTGATCAACACTTTCACTTTTGTTGACTTCTTCCTCCAGGTGGGCTAATACAGAAATTCCTGTGGCCCCCGTAAGGTATAAAAATGGTCTCAATTCAGTAATTTTAAAAGTCTAGTCAAAAATGTTGATCAACACTTTCACTTTTGTTGACTTCTTCCTCCAGGTGGGCTAATAGAAATGAAAATCTGTGATGTGGGAGGGTGTGAGTAGCAGCTTTTCTCTAGGTTACTCACCTCTTCAGTCCATGCAAGTCACTGCTTCTAATGCCACCAGATCTGAAGAAAGAGAGGGAATAGAGAGGCAAGTGGATGGTGAGTTCTTACTTAACAGCACTGTTGTAAATTGGCTTTGCTCCCTCTTGACACAGAAGATATTTAAAGCAGATTCTCTCTCTTTCATGGGTGCTCCTATGACTTTTTCAGAGTTCCCCCCACCTGCCAATCTGATGGTTGCATCCATCTGGGTGTTTTCTGTGACATCTCTTGCCACTTCTCTCTCTTCCCCTAGTTTTCAGAAGTTCCAGCCACACAGACTTTCCCTTGAAGAGAATTTCCTTAGAGTTTCATCCTCTTCTCAGGTGGTTTACCTGTTCAGGTGTCAAAACGGATCCAGGCTGCCTCTCACTACCTCAAGGATCACATCCGGTTCATGAAAAACACTCACATGTCCTTTGTCCCTGCCAGTAAAAGTGCAGGGCAATTCCTGTGCTCTGATTTCACAACACTTCTCTTACTTAGCTATATTTTGCTTTGTTTTATCATGTTTTGTTTTGTAGACCACTAAGCTTTAATGCAGGAGTCAGATCCATCCTACCATTTTTCCGCCTTCCAGGAAGCATGAAGCAAGCTTTCCATGTGGCTCCATTGAAGCCTCACCTTCTACCCTTAAGGTAAAGAAGGTAAACAATGCCCCTACACATATAAACACACACACATACTTCCACTAACTCACACACTCCTTCCTCGTGTGTATTGGTGGGTGGGACAATTAGCAAGATTTCTCTGAAGAAATCATCTTCATAAAAATCTTTTCTTTATTACCAAAACTCCTAATAATCTTTTATCTTCAAACTAAGTGAGGATTAGTTCTTGGCATTTCCTTTTGATATCTACATCTTGATCTGACTCATTACATACTTTATGATGCAATGTTTTTTATATCTGGGTGTCTTGATCAAAATTTTTAATATAATAACATTTACTTTTGGAAGACCTTGAAATAACAGATTTAGAAAATCTGCTTAATTATATATAATTGGGTTGAAAGTTATTTTAACGAGATTGGGAAAATATTTCAAAAAATGTAGACCTTAGTAGACCAAAACTGGGCTCGTATTAATTATCAAATTTGAAAACACAGTTACCATGCTGAGGTCATTAAATCAATCACTCAATCAATTAATCAAAGGCTTTTTTTCTTTCTAGAGTAGCACCTTACAAACATAAGTAAAAGTTAAAACTTGCTCTTTTTCATACCTTCTCACAGCTTAAATTAGAATAATTACAGGAGCTAAGTCAAGTATGAATTTTACTTTTACTGTCTCTTACCTCCTAACACAATCAACTGGGACTCTTGTTTCTTCTGGTGCCCTGTTCCAACTATGGAGATTCCTAATTATCTGAATAAGATTCAGAGCAAGACTGAAACAAAATGATCTGCAATCTCTACATACCCTTGACGTTCAGCTTTCTCCACACTGCTTTCATGCCTAGTAAAAAAGGCAGATTGATTAGTAAAAGTCACGTACAACACTGAACAAAATAGTCATTTCCGGCCTTTTGTGAATCTATAAAAGATTAAGTTAAAGAGCCAGTTTTGTGTGTAGTAACTTAAGCTAGTAAAAGCTTTGTCATTTATTCAGCATTTTCCTATTTTCTCCTCAGCCTAAGCTAATTTATCTTAAAGTACTGGCACCAATGGTCCTCAGTTATGCATGCAGTAAACACAATAATTCAAATGGATAAGCTCTGTTTGATAGAATAAAATATCCCCATAGCCCCCCAAATCTAGACAAATAAAAGAATAATACCTCCTAGATGAGACTGCCAAGAATCTGTCTTATTCACTATCTCTTTATCTCTTCTCATCCCCCAAAAAACTTTCTTAAATAGCTCATTTCCTCTAAAAAATTATTTCTAGAGAAAAATACATTTTATAATTTTACATGTGTTTTCTATGTAAACTGATTACATTCTTTGTAATTCCAAGAGATTTATCTTAAATAAGAAGGTCTATATTCTAGTTTTGGAAGAGGTAGACAATACCTAAGTATAAGATTCAAGATGATCTTGATACTGTGGTATTTATTGCCACACTATTTATAACAGCAAATTTTTGATAACAATCTAAAGGTCTAGCAGAAGGACAATTAATTAGCTAAATTATTGTACAGCCATACTACAAAAATCAAGTTTTTCACATCAAGTATTTCAAGAAATTTTAGTAATGTAGAAATGTATCTCATTGTTTACATGCTTAACTAATTAAGTGCAATTATCTAAAGCATTCCTTCTTATGCATTAGCAATGTTTTAATAAAGCCTTAACACAAAACTGTAAAATGTATCTACTCACCCACCATTTAATCAGCCAATCCATTCTTAAGAACCCATTCTTATTGGAGAGTAATTTTTTAATAGAAAACTATTGTCTCTCTACCCCTTCTTAGGAGGTATTATTTACCTTGCTGGCTTATATTACAGACCGTTCATCAAATCTTCATCCACACATCTATTTTTCCATTGTGTTCATAAATACAGAGCAAAATATTTATGGGATTGACATCGGTGAATTGATGGAATAGGCAACTCCAAGCTCCCATGCCCTCAAAGAAACAATGAAAAACAAGTAGAACCTGTCAGAACAAAGTTTGTAAAAACTCCGAAAAACAGTCAAAGGTTTGGAACAAAAAAATTAAAAAATCAGGAAAAAAGCAACTTAAAAATGATAGAAAAGCTTTGTGCCATTTTTACTCACCCTTGCCCCAACCTCTCAACAGAGCAGATGCTATTTTCAAATTAATGTGTATGTTTCCTCTAACATGTCTGGGGGCTTCCTCAAGGAATGACACAGGTGCCCACCTCTGTCTTCCTGAGCTTGAAACTGACTGAGGCTAGAAAAGTGAAGACAATTTCTTGTAAACATTGTAAGGCAAACAAACAACCCACAGTTATCTGGAACAAAAGATTATGGTGAGACAGACAATAAGTCATCTAAAGACCAAGAGAAAAAGCTGAAGAGACTTTCTTTGGAAAATTAGGCATTCAGAAGTATGCACAGAAATGAGAGAATTTAGAAGGCACACATATGCCAGAGAGAGACATATGCTCAGAAAATACCTTAAAAGATATGAAGCATTTATATTAGGCTTATACCTAGGCTCAGGGAAAACTGGCTAAGTTATGAAAGAAAGCCCCAGCACAGACTCAGTCTTCAGGCCAGGAGAATTTTTTGTTTGTTTTTGTTATTTTTGTTTTTAACTCCTGGAATTCAGGGAAATCCCTGTCAAAACACTGCCTGAATGTGAGCTAAGTGCATAGTCATTGCAAAAGTAGTTTTGAAGTCACTAAATAAATGTTCTACTACAGCATTCAACAATCAAAAAAAAAAGTAAACCCTGAAGAAGGAGGAGAATCTGATTTTGAGAATTACGACATTATAATATCCAAATGTGTCCAGCATTCCAAAACAAAACAAAAAACCACACACACACAAGTTATGCAAAGAAACAGGAAAGTATAGAACTGGCTGGTTAGCTCACTTGGCTAGAGTATATAGTTCTGGTAACACCAAGGTCAAAGGTGTGGATCCCCTCAATGTCCAGCCACCAAAAAAAAAAGTAGAAGAAGAAGAAGAAAAAGAAAGAAAGAACAAAAGAAATGGGAAAGAAAAGCTAACTCATAATAAATTGATAAAAACCTCACCTGAGGAAGGCCAGACATTGGAATAACTAGAAAAGACTTTAAAACAAATGTCTTAAATAGACTCAAAAAGCTAAAGAAAAACATGAGCAAAGAATTAAAGAACATCAGGAAATAGAGGTATAAACAAAATGAAAATGCCAATAAAGACAAAGAAATTATGAAAAGAAACCAAACAGAAATTCTGGAGCTAAAAACTACAACTGAAATTAAAAATTTAATTGAAGAGTTTTGACAGCAGATTTAGATAGGCAGAAGAATCAGCAAACTTGAAGACAGAACAATTGAAATCATTCATTCTGAAAAGCAAAGAAAGAATTAAGTGAACAAAGCCTAAAACACCTGTGAAACACCATCCATCAGACCAACATACATATTATGGGAGTTCAAGAAAGAGAACAGAAAAATAGACAAAAGAATGTTTAAATAAATAATTTCCATAAACTTCCAAAATCTTATGAAATACATGATTCTCTATATACAAGAAACTCAACAAATTCCAGGTTGAGTAAATTCAAACAGTTCCACAGCAAGACACGTTTTAATCAAACTGTCAAAGCACAAAGGGAGAATCTTGAAAGAAGCAGGAGCAGGAGAGAAGTGACTCATCATGTACAAGAGATCTTCAATAAGATTAATAATTGATTTCTCATTAGAAACCATGAAGGCCAGAAAATGAGAGAATGGCATATTTAAAGTGCTGAAAGAAAATAAATATCAGCAAAGATTTCTACATCCAGTAAAACTGTTCTTCAAAAATAATAAGAAATTAAGACATTCTCAGATAAACGAAAATTGAGAAAATGTTTTGCCACTAGAACTTCCCTAAAGGAAATGATAGAGAGGGTCCTTTAGGTAGAAATGAAAAAATACTAGAAAGTAATTTGAAGCAATATGCAGAAATAAAACTCTCTAGTAAAGGTAGCAATATGTTCAAATATAATAACCATTACTATCATATTTTGAGAATGCAACTATTCTTTTTATTTTCTATGGTATTTAAGAGACAAATACATAAAATCAAGTATAAATCTATATTACTTGCCATACATGTATAAAAGATGTAATTTAATAAGAACAACGTAAAATAGACATACCTATTCAGAAGCAGAGTTTTCTTGTATACTAAAGAAGTTAAGTCAGTATAAATTCAAATGAGATTTTTATAAATTTAGATGCTAGATGTAATTCCCATGGTAATCACAAAAAATATAACACACACACACACACAAGAAAAAAATCAAAATGATTCACACTAAAAATTCAACTAAACACAAAAGAAGGAAATAAGGGTGTAATGAGACACAAAGAGGAAGCAAATAGATATATAGGCAGCCAACAAATAGCAAGAAGGCAGAAATTCTTTCTTATCAGTAATTACTTTAAATGTGTATGGGATAAATTCTTCAATCAAAAGACAGAAATTGGGGCCGGCCCCGTGGCTCACTTGGGAGAGTACGGCACTGGTAGAGCTGAGGCCTTCGGTTTGGATCCTATATAGGAATGGCCGATGTGCTCACTGGCTGAGCATGGTGCAGACAACACCATTCTGAGGGTTGCGATCCCCTTACTGGTCAGAAAAAAAAAAAAAAAGACAGAAATTGGAAAAATGTATTTAAAAATTACCCAAGTATATGCTGTCTTCAAGAGACTTGCCTTAGATCTAAAGACACAAATAGATTGAAAATGAGAGGATTAAAAAAGTCTTCAAGAGACTTGCCTTAGATCTAAAGACACAAATAGATTGAAAATGAGAGGATTAAAAAAGATATTTAATACAAGCTAACCAAAAGAGAACTGAGGTGGCTATACTAATATGAGGGGAATAAATAGACTTTAAATTAAAGCTGTTACAAGAGACTAAGATGAACATTCCATATTAATAAAATTGGTTCATCAAGAAAACATAACAGTTATAGACATGTATGCACCAAACAACAGAGCATCAAAACACATGGCAATCTCCATTAATGAAGAAGAGGTATTTGACAAAATCCTTTTATAATAAAAACACTAGGAAAACTAGAGATATAAGGGAACTTCCTCAACATAATCAAAGGAGTTTACAATGAACCCACAGCTAATATCATACTCAATGGTGAAAGACTAAAAATGTTCTCACTAAAATCAGGAACGAATGAGACAGAAATTCCTGCTTTTACCACTTCTATTTAGCACTGCTCTGAAAGTTTTATCAAGAGCAATTAGATAAAAAAAAAAGAAAAGAAAAGTCACCCAAATTGTAAATGAAGGAGTAAAACTATCTATATTCATAATGGATTCAAAAGAATCCACAAGAGAGTGATTAGAGCTTTTCTATTGGCTTTTTTTTTCAAAAATGCAAAACTGATTGTTAAATTCATCTGGAATTGCAAGGGTCGTTGGACAGCCAAAACAATCTTAAAATAGAAAAACATAGTTGAAGAACTCACACTTCCCACTTTCAAAGCTTAATACAAAGCTTCACTATAGTACTGTTTTACAGACAAACAAATAGACTAATTAAAAGAATTGAGACTCCAGAAATAAAACTCATATATCTATGGTCAATTGATTTTCAGCAAAGGGGACCAAGTTCACTCCATGGAGAACAGTAACCTCTCAACAAATGCTGATGTAACAACTGGATTTCCAAATACAAAAGAATAAAGTTTTACTCTTATCTCACACCAGATCCAGAAATTAATTCAAAATAATCAACAATCTAAATATAAGAGCTAAAACCATAGAACTTTCAGAAGAAAACATAGGGGTAAATCTTTATGATTTTGGATTTAGCAATGTATTCTCATACATGACACCAAAAGTAAGAGCAATAAAAGAAAAAACATAGATAACTTGGAATTCATCAACATTGGAACCTTTAATGCATCAAAAAACATTGCAAGAAAGTGAAAAGATGGCCACCACAATGGGAGAAGATACTTGCAAACCATATATCTGATAAGTGTTTAATATCCAGAATATGTAAAGAACTCCTACAACTCTACAACAAAAGGACAAACAATCCAATTTTTAAAATGAGCAAAGCAGGTGAATAGACATTTATCAAAAAAAATACACACGTGGCCTATAAGCCCATGAAAACATGCTCAACATCATCATTCATCAGGGAAGTGCATATCAAAACCACATGGGATTTCATTTCACACTTACTAGGATGACTATAATAAAAACCAAACCAACCAAACAAATAAAAAAATAGAAAATACAATTTTTGGCAAGGATGTGAAGAAAGGAGAAAACTTGTACATTGCTATTGGGAATGTAAAATGGCGAAGCCACTGTACAAAGTGTTTGACAGTCCCTCAAATAGTCAAACATAGAGTTACCATATGGCCAGCAATTCTACTCCCAGGTATATAATCCAAAGAATTGAAAACAGACTCAAACAGATACTCGTTCATGAATGTGTATTGTAGCATTATTTTGTAATAGTCAGAAGGTGGAAACAACCCAAGTATTCATCAACAGATAAATGGATAAAATGGGGCATATGCATATCATGGAATATTATTTAGCCATAAAAAAGAATAAAGGTTTTTTGTTTTGTTTTGTTTGTTTGCTTGTTCATTTGGCTGCTGGCTGGTACAGGGATCTGAACCCTTGACTTTAGTGTTATAGCACCATGCTCTAATCAAAAAAGGAATAAAGTTTCAATGCATGTTGCAACCTTGAAAACATTACATAAGTGAAATAAGCCAGATGCAAAAGTACATATATTTTATGTTTGTTTTTATTAAATATCTAGAACATTCAAATTCATAAAGACATGAAGTAGATTACAGGTTACGCAGGGATGGAGAGAGGAGGGAATGCTCAATGGTACAGTTTCTTTCTGGGATGATAAAAATTTCTGGAAACAGATAGTGGTGATGGTTGTGCAACACTGTGAATGTAACTAATGCCACTAAATTGTATATTTAAATAGTTAAAATGCCAAATTTTATGTTGCATGTATTTGACCACCATAAAAAATTTTTTAAAAAACTGATGGTCCCTCTGGACCAGTTATGTCTCTTAGAAAAACTGATACTTTTCCCACCTTGATATTCTTTCACTTAGTTATCCAAATTCCTGATCAATTGTGACTTAAAATTTCACCATTAATGGAAATTTCTTTTAAGGGACATTTTTATAGTTCCATATTTTGATTCTAGCTTAAATGATCATTTGAAAAAATAAATAAATAACTACCAAAAACATTCTGCAGTTAAAACTGGTAGATGGTGTCTGACAATTTTTGAATTGCAAAATTGTAACCACATTTTAACGTAATTCCCTGGGATTATTTAATGGAACTTGCATCAGTCAAATGTTAAAAACACTGAAAATTTCCCAAGGTATATTCCATGTCACGAGCAGCACTCCACTATGCCACCTGCAAGAGCCTCCCCACCAGTCTCTTTCCTTCTGCTCTTGAAACTTGCATCAGTCAAATGTTAAAAACACTGAAAATTTCCCAAGGTATATTCCATGTCACAAGCAGCACTCCACTATGCCACCTGCAAGAGCCTCCCCACCAGTCTCTTTCCTTCTGCTCTTGATAGCATTCCATCCTGTTCTCTGAGGAGTAGCTACAGTCATATTTTAAAATCCAAGTCCTGTAATCTCATTATCTGTTTTCAAACTCTTTGCACTTTGAATAAAAGCTAAAATTCTTACCAAAAGGGGCTTGGGGCTCTTCATAAGAAAGAAATCTGCAACACATTGCAATTTATCACAAACATAGCAGACTCAGCTTAGTCCCGTTTGGAGACCACCACTTGCTTGTATTAAGACCCCCACCGTGCCCTCTCCTGCCCTGGGAAGCCCTCTGGATGCTCAGGAAGCTAGGCCTGTGATGACTAATAAAAATATCATTGATCCCATCCCTGCCAAAACGGTCCCAGTAACCTCCCCTGTGCCAGCAGGTACCCCTGCCCACATTCTTCATGAGTTACAGGAAACCATTAACTACAAACTAAAAAATTAAAGTTATCACAAGGAGATATCTAACAGAAAGAAAGACAGTTCTAGCAAAGAGAATTTTTATTGTTTGCTCAGTAAAGCAGTAGTGTTCTGACTGCACGTGTGTAACAACGAAACAAAAAGTTGGTTTTTTGAGAAGATAAAACAGACAAAACATTAGCTAAGATAACTACTAAAAAAGAAAGGAGAAGACCCAAATAAAAATTAGAAATGAAAAAGGAGACATTACAACTGATACCACAAAAATACAAAGAATCATTAGAGACTATTATAAACAATGATATCCCAACCAAAAATTTTAAAAACAAACTTTCAGGAAGATGATTAGGTATCTCAGGCTATCTGTGTCAGTGTCAGCATTCTCTAGCTGCTTTGGGGTGGGTAGGGGTTGGTGGGATAAGAAGTTGGAAGATTGGTGGATCCATTCAGGGTTGTGATATTGCTATGAGATTTCTGACAATTTCCCAAACACTTCTATAACCTTAAAATTGTTCATTTTCTTTGACCCAACAGTTGTTTTGCTAGTTGTTCATTTTTTGACTCGACAGTTGTTCATTCTTTTAAATTAACTAGAGATGCAGAGGAAAATTTATTTATCAGGATACACACACAAGCATTATTTATAAAAATTGGTGAGTAGAAAGGAATTCATAAACTCAGGTGCACAAGCAATTCAACTTCCTAAATTTTTCTGAAATTGAACTTTCTTTTGTGAGCTTCTTTTCTTCAAAGCGTTGCAAAGGTAATTTAATTTAATCCCATCACCCCCTATCTCTCCCTTCTATTACTTCTCTAGTGATATATCTAAGTTTTATGAAGATGTTGAAAAGAGAAGTTATCCAGCAGGGGTCAGTACCATCTACTCCTGCCAGCGTCTTCTGAGATGCCCTCATTCCATGCCAGTTGAGTTACTAGTCTAGAGCATTGGTATTATCCCTGCCCCAGAAGGGTCATTTCAGTGTTGTTGCCTCTCTGTCTTTGACCTCTAGGGTGCATTGGAAATTATTCTTGCTATGTATCATGCTGGGCTGCTAGAAAAATCTGTAAAGCTCTAGAAAGCCCTGACAGTATACACGTAACTCCCAATACTGTGCTGTGTTTGGTTCTAGAGACTTAATAATTTTTTACCAGGTCCTGAGCTTTGGAATCTCAAAGCCAAAATTTCTTGTTGCATTTTGGGTTTTTTTCCCCCCTATTTTTGATGCAGTAAACATAGAAAGCTCTAGTGTTTGAGTGGGGGCAATGGTGTGCTGGACCCAGCTTTTACCGGCAGTTTCTGAGCCTATTTTTCCATCTTTGCATTGAGTGACATACTGTTGGTAGTTTGAAATTGGTGGATTATTTACACCATGGAAATTGGCAAATGCTAAAAAGGAGGACTTTTTGTTTCCTTTTGAGAGACAATTTACCAGAACTTCACTGCCACTGGAAATAAAAAAGTAAACTAGAAAACATACATTAAAAAAGCAAGGTATTATACAACTATAAAGGTAAAATGATACAGTAATTATGAAATAATGTTTTTTACATATAATGGTTTATCGTGCAGCCTTAAAAATCTTATTTTTAAAGATTATTTAATAAAATGGGGAAATATTTATGATATTATATTAAAGAAAAAATTATAACGTTCGCTTGTACAAAATGCCTGTATTTGGATAGAAAAAATCATGGAAAGAATATATAAAAATGTTAAATACTGCTACAACATGGGTGGCGAAGACATGCATAATTTTTCTCCCCCTCCTCTTTTTAAGTAGTCAAGAGTTTCTACAATGGAAAGTATAATCTTTGTGGTAGAAACACACATAACTGATATCTCTAAGAATAAATACAAGTGCTGTAAAAACTTCAAGTAAAATGAGGTCTGGAGAGATTTCCTCAGCTTTGGCATTTAGAAGGTAGTTGAAGAACTTAGCCAGAACATTTCCAGGGAAGTTGATGGGGCAGAAGTCAGTTTGCTGTAGATTAAAATTTTAAATGAGAAGCTAAATGTGTTAGTGAATTTAAATCCTATTTCTAAACAGCTTGGCTATCAAAGGCAGGAGAAAGATAAGGCAGTAGCTAAAGAGGGACATTAGGTTAGAGGAGGGATATATCGATATATTTAATAGGAATACTACAGGATACTAACGGGCTATGTGGGAGCCAGTGGAAAGGCAAACATTTTAAATATAGGTTAAAAGCCTCAATTTTCTCTGTGAAGAAGGAAAAATTAACTGCAAAGTTGCTGGTGGCAGAGTAGGTTTTATGAGGGGAATAGTAAAGAATTTTAGAAGTTGCTGTGATGAGCAGCACAGGTAGTTGAGCAATGGGCATAACAAGGCTGCTGAGCCCAGCTGCCTCTGGGCTCCTTAAAAGTGTGTTGACACCAATCTGCTCAAATGTGAGATTTAATATAACAGTCTGCAGGAGTCTGAGAATGGAGCGGAAAAGGAGGATAACTGCACTAGTGCTGAGTTGAGAGATTGGAAGTTTTGGAAGGAAAATGGGACAAAAATTATAACTCCTATGCAACTTCAGTGACATAGGCAATGAAAGAATTGATGAGAATTATTACTTTGTAAAGGAGCCTCGGTGTAGCCCCCAGATCCGATAACTTATGGCATCCTCAAGAGTGAACTGATGAATGCAGGTCATTGGGCAATTTAATTGCTAATGGGTTGAGTTTACTTTTGCTTAGTGGGCAGGGTTTTATTGTAAACATTATCTAAGCAAGGAATATTTTCCAGGCTCATTTTCTTGTACTTATTTTTCTTCAATTTCATGGCATTTTTTGAAAAGTCACAGAGAAGCAACGGAGTATATATAGAGTCACACACAGAAAAGGGAGTGGTCATTGACTACTGAGAATAAGGTTTCTCAGAAGGAGCCAGTGAGTTTGGCCTGCAGCTTGCAGATGAAGGGGGCTCCCAGAAGGAGAGCAGACCCCAAGACTCTGCATCTTGACAGTTCTCGGGGAGGTAATCTCCCTGTGATTGAGCATCTTCACAATTACCAGATTTTGTGTGAATGATGAGCAAATGTATGAGTAAAGACTGAAAGTTGATGTTTTTCTCTCTAATTAGGGGAAATAAGATAGATGATGGATAGTGTCTTTTTAAAAATATGAAAATATATATCTTCTCCTTAGTATGATACAATAATTCACATAAATTGCTGCCTCATACTTTTCAATTACATTAGAAATCAGACATGGTTTTTATTCCCTATCATCAAGAAAATTACTTTTAATCATTGCTGCCACAGCATCTCTGAGGCTGTCTGGTTCTTTCTAATCACATAGTCAACCTCATACTTTTCAATTACATTAGAAATCAGACATGGTTTTTATTCCCTATCATCAAGAAAATTGCTTTTAATCATTGCTGCCACAGCATCTCTGAGGCTGTCTGGTTCTTTCTAATCACATAGTCAAAGGAGTGCAGTAGATTTATCATAAACAGCTACATAGTAGGTTATGATGAGATGGAAGGTCAGTGGCTCTAAAATAGGTCTCAGATATACGACAGGATAACTTGTGGCCTCAGACTATGAGAGAGGCTACTGTAGTATTTTATATGTAATGATTAGTTTTATAGATCAATTTTTCCATATTTATTTGTGGACTCCTCTGTACCTATTCAGTGATATAATACACTTCTTGGGTTTTAAAAATTAGCCATGTCATGTGAATAAAACTAATAAATGGTTCATAAGCAACTGAGGATAAAAGAAAAATATTGCATGCACTTTACCATATTCAAATCAATATTTGTACTAAATTTCTACAAATAACTAGGATGTGTTTTGGAAAATGCTGCTAAATGCAAGCACTTCTTAAGAGCATTTAATAATGATGATGATATTTATTGAACAGACACACTGGGCCTACCATTGTTCCAAGGGCTGTGTATAAATTATCTCATTTAATCCTTTCCTTAACCCTACCAGAGAAGTATTATTATTGTCATTATTTTCAAATAAAACAAACTAAAATAAAAAGTGGTAAACTCTGCCAGAGATTTTGTTCTCTGTCACCACCCAATCATCACTACCCTATGCAATACTTTATATGTCATTATTTGTTCTATTTACCGTAAGGTAAAGTTGTTAAATTTTATGGTTTCCAAGAATGATCACATTTTCTATTTGTTCATCTGGTGGGATTCATTGTTTGTGCTTTCCAACATTGTATTATTACACAGAGCTGTTTTATATCTAGAAGCATACTTTTTCAAAACCTGAATGGATACAGGTATTAAAATCTTTTGGTTAAACATTCAATGACTAGTGTGTCAATGTCGTCAATTGAATGGTAAAGTGAACCTGATACATCTCTTAGTAAAGAACAAGTCTGTGCTAAAACTTATTAATACTAAATATCAAAAATATAATGATTCAAACATTCTAACATTGACCATAAAAATGGTAAGGTATTACATTTGGTTCTGATTTTTCCTAATGGGATCCATCTTATCTTTGATGTTTCATTGAATTTTAAGGCACATCAATATAATGAAATGCACACATCATTTTCTAAGCACTGTTGAACATAGCCATTGGATTTTTAAAAATATATTTGTAAGAAGAAACTTAAAGAAGTAGGTGTTTGGGTTCATTTTTTATTAAAACTCTGCATGCCATACCTAAATTATTCTCCTGAGGAGCCCATGGAAAATATGTAACAATTCAGGCTTTAAAGTAGTTTTGCAAGTACACATTAAATATCTCACACAGGCTAAAGTATTTTTCATTAATATTCTCCACAGGGGACTATAAAGTTTATCTAAACTGGAGAAAAGTAACCAATTGCACCTTGAAAATTAGAACTGGCCCATTACTGGGGAATATTGAATGATTTATCTATCAAATATTGTGAAGTAAACCTACATCTTTTTCTGACCGAATCCAACCAATTAGTCTTCCTGTATATGTCCCCAATAAAGATTCAGTGGAATTCCCCAATACAACTGCTCCCTTCATTTATTCGAAGTGGAAAAGAAATGTTTTAGAAGAAAACTTTTCTCCAAAGACTAAAATAGTAATTCATGTAAATTAAAATGTGTTAATAGGGTCACCACTTTTTTATATGTTTTCATCTTCTCTGGAAGTACCTCTTGACAAAAAATAAAGGCATCCCTTAATTATCTGTACTGCTACTTTATAAGTCCAAAGACTTATTCTTAGAGTTGTAGTTTTCTATGATACAAATGAGTTCTACTGATTCTCCACTGAACTGTAGTGTCAAAATTTTTCCTTGATACATGCTTCCTAAGCTAACGGTTCCCTAGGGACGTCCTCTCTTTTCCTGCTCATTCATATCAACTCTGCCTCTTGACTACATCACTAACTTGGTATTCAACTGGCTTGAGTTCAGATTCCAGATCTGTCACTGTCACATGTATAATTGTGGGCAAATTAGTTAAGTTCTGTGAACCTCAATATTCATGTCAAAAAGCAGTGCTTAATTTCAAAAGGATGATTGTGTGGATTAAAATAGATATTGTGAGTGAAAGTTATTTGTTGATACATTATAATTATTTGTAACTGCATAGACTATGAAATAAATCCAAACTTGACAAAACAGAAATGCTAAGTTGTGGTATATAGGAGAAATATTATATTGAAAAAAAAAAAGAAAATATTTGACAATCAGATTAAAAGTAAAAAAACAGTGGGGTTTACTAGAAGGCTGTAACAAATCATCATATTTTGAAAAATAGAGTGTTATAGTTTGCTTTTGTCTACAAGATGACGATTAAAAATTAAGACACTATGCTATGTAAGCATTGGACAACTAAAATTGATATATATTTCACTTTCAAGTCAGTGAGAATTTATTTTTAAGAGCAGTCTATGATTAACAGAAATAAAATTATAGGCACACCTCAAGCAAAAACATAAAAAATGTAACAGCTATAATTCTCATGATAATAAATAGATCGTTACATATATGGGCAATAAATGAGCAATAAATACTACTTGTTAAGAAACGACTCTGTCAAACATTGTTCTAAATATTTTACATGCATCACCTCATCAAATCATTACAGCAACTTTATGATGTTAGTAATGTCATTAGTACCATTTTACAGGTGACAAAACTGAAGCTCAGTGAATGGGCATAACTTGTCCAAAGTTACAAGGCAAGTAATTAGCAAAACCTGGATTGAAGCCTTACTCTCCAACTGCAAAGTGGGTGTGAGCCACTAGAAGTGCTCCCTCTCTCTGCCTCCTCCAGCCAGTGGTGTGCTGGAGCTGGCCTAGTGGCTTGCAGAGACAAGTGTTAAATTGTCAGAAATTTTTTGAGGCAATTATTAAAGGTAGTCTAAAATCAACCATAGTGGGAATATTTACATGCCAGAAATTGGAAAATGCTATAAATCACACCCCACTCCCTGTCACCAGAGCCAGTTGTCAAACGTTTACCAACACATCACTGAATTAAGGTTTCTTGCACTCTAAGGTGAATTAGCATCCTTTGTCAGTCTCCCTTAAGACTTCCCATGTCTTGGCAAGTATTTCTTTGTTAGTGCCCCACTCCCTGTCACCAGAGCCAGTTGTCAAACGTTTACCAACACATCACTGAATTAAGGTTTCTTGCACTCTAAGGTGAACTAGCATCCTTTGTCAGTCTCCCTTAAGACTTCCCATGTCTTGGCAAGTATTTCTTTGTTAG
>NW_007742970.1:0-17664 GCF_000696425.1 Galeopterus variegatus
TCTTCAATAAATGGTGCTGGGAAAACTGGACATTCATGTGTAGAAGAATGAAACTAGACCCCTTTCTCTCACCATATAAAAATATCAACTCAAAATGCATTAAAGACTTAAATGTAAGACCTAAAACTATAAAATTTCTAGAAGAAAACACAAGGGAAATGCTCCAAAATGTAGGATTGGGCCAAGATTTTATGAATAAAATCTCAAAAATACAGGCAACAAAAGCAAAAATAAACAAATGGGATTTTATCAAACTAAAAAGTTTCTGCACAGGAAAGGAAACAATAAACAGCAAAGAGCTGACCTGCAGCATGAGAGAAAATATTTACAAACTATGCATCTGACAACGGATTAATATCCAGAATATAGAAGAAACTCAAACAACTCAACAATAACAGAACAAATAACCCAATTTTAAAATGGACAAGGGAGCTAAATGGACATTTCTCAAAAGAGGACATACAAATGGCCAACAGGTAGATCAAAAAATGGTAAATAGATGTTTCTCAAAAGAAGATATACAAATGGCCAACAGGTAGATCAAAAAATGGTAAATAGATGTTTCTCAAAAGAAGATATACAAATGGCCAACAGACATGTGAAAAAATGCTCAACATCCCTCAACATCAGGGAAATGCAAATCAAAACCAGATTGAGATATCATCTCACACCCCGTTTAGACTGGCTATCATCAAAAAGATAGAAAAAAAAATGCTGGCAAGGACACAGAGAAAGGGGATTTCTTATACACTGCTGGTGGGACTGTAAATTAGTGCAGCCACTATGGAAAACAGTAAGGAAGTTTCTCAAACAACTACAGATAGAACTACTGTATGATCCAGCAATCCCATTACTGGGTATATACCCAGAGGAATGGCATGCATCATCCGAAGGGATACTTGCACTCCCATGTTTATCACAGCTATGCTCACAGTAGCCAAGATATGGCACCAACCTAAATGTCCATCGATGGATGATTGGATAACGAAAATATGGTACACAATGGGATACTTCTTGGCCATAAAAAAGAATGAAATTCTGCCATTCACAGCAGCAGGAATGAACTTAGAGAGAATTATGTTAAGTGAAATAAGCCAGGCACAGAAAGAGAAATACATGTTCTCATTCATATGTGCAAACTAAAAATAAATAAACAAATAAATAAGTTGAACTGTAAAAAGGAGAGAGAAGAACTGGTTACAGGAGAGTAGAGGGGAGAGAGTGAGAGGCTGGATAATGCACACAAAATTACAGCTAGATAGAAAGAAATAAGTTATATTGGTGTACAGGCAACCCAAGAATCTAGAATTAACAATAATTTGTTGCAAGTTATCAAATGACCAGAAGAGAGGAGATTGAATGTTTGCATCACAAAGAATTGATTAAGTTTTGTAATGATGAATATGCTAGTTACCCTGATTTGATCATCCACGCATTGTATACATGTCTTGAAATATGTCTGTACCCCATAAATATGTATAATCCATAAGTTTTAATAAATAAGTTAATTATTTAATTAAGAAATAAAGGAAGGAAGGAAGAACTCAGTATCTGAGTGACACCTCCTGAGAGTCTCATTCAACTGGTCTAGGATTGTGCCAAAGAATCTTTATTTGTAAAGCATCCTAGGCGATTCCAACATGCCACCAGGGTTGAGCACCACTGCCTCAAACAAAAATGCACACTATACAACATACACATCATTGGCAGATCATTAGGGTTTTTTGCCCCCTCAAAAATAAGGGGAAATGAAAATGAGAGACTTGATAGAAAATGGGGTAAACCATCCATAAATTCGCCATTTTGACAAACCATTTATTTTAACAGTTATACAGAGGAGTTTTCATACTCAATAATAATCATTTAATCTTTTCAGAGTCTTGCTATTTTGCACATGATAATTATCTCCAGTGGTTACCAACACTGGCTGCACTTGGAGGGGTTATAAAAGTACTAAACCCTAAGATCCACTCCTAGAGATTCTAATTTGCTTTTTTTATGATGGTAACCAAGAGTGAGAACTATTAATCCATACTTTCTGGATGAGGAAGAAAAAGATATGCAAGACTTGTATGTTGACGTTTTTTCTTTAGTTGTGTTGTTATCAACAGTGTCTGATATATCAAAGAATTGTTCAGTTTTATAATATGCCATTAACTGGACTGAGAAGCACCTAGTGCTCTAATTCTCATGGGTTATGTAGCTATTAAGTAGAATCCGAACCTTCTTTTACCTAAAATATGAACCCATGAAAAACAAAAATATCTGCAAAGATCTCACAGGACTTTATGGAAAACCTAGTATCTGAGCTTTTCCTGGAAAAGAAGAAGCCAGGATCAGGACCTGAGGTTTCCTTACTTACACTCTATCAGCCCCAGGGACACAGCTGGACGAGGAAGGAGAGCAGAGAACTGGCTGGCTCCATCCGATTCCATGTGCCTCTTCTGCCATCTTATGTTATCTCATCCTCTTCTCCTATTTTCTTCTCACATATACACTAACTTGTCTTTATACACATTTTGATATTTTTCCCCTCTCCTGTCTGGATTTCTTTCCCTCACATAAGACATAATAGCCATGTAGAGGCAGCATAGGGTGGTGGTTAAAAGCATGGGTTCTGTGAGGTTAGCAGAGATGGGCAAGGGGGAAGGGAAGCATTGGTAAAGGGCCACAAAAATTGATCACATTGTATAATGTTGAATATACTAATCATCCTAATTTGAACATCACATATTGCACACAGGTGTTGACAGTCAATGCTGTACCCCACAGACATGTACAATCAACTACGTTCCAATAAAAAATAAATAAATTTATTTTTAAAATTTTAAATAAATAAATACTAAAAATATCAAAATAAATAAATAAATAAAAGCATGGGTTCTGGTACAACTGACTGCAAATAAAACCCTGAGCTACTTCCTGCATGACTTAGTGTGTGTTACATATGCTTCAGTTGTCTACATGCAAAATTAGGATAACAATAGCACTTACCATACCTGGTTTATGTTAGATTACATAAGGTAATATTTTAAAGAGATAAAATAGTACTACTGGAAAGTTCTCCAGGTGACCTTGGACTGACCCAATTCTCCCCTCTTTCTCACTTGTAGTTCTCATGAACAACTGTAGAATGTGCTGGGAATGCAACATCTTGAGATAAGAAGAAACTGGAACAGCCCAGGTGCTCTTCTGGTACCTCCAGAAACAGGTTGTCCTTCAAGGCCTTAGCCCAGCAATTCCTGATTGACCCGGGGTATAAGACACAGGCAGCCTTCTCTCTGGGGTGCCTCAGCTATGGTGCAATTGGGACATGCACAGACGAGACTGTCCACCTTGGGAAACTCACCTCAGCTCTGCAGGACAGGCTTGTCATGAATCCAACATTTCCGTTGTCCCTTGCTAACTACCTATAAGTAGTAAATCAGCTTTATATATCTTACAGTATATGTGGGTGTTCTGTCTCATCAGACTCTGGTAAGTTGATATCCAGTGCACAGGGAGCCTGCTTCACAAGTACCCGACATATAGTAAGGGCTATTTAAATGTTTGGTGAATAAATAAATTCCCTACTTACTCTAACCCATATGAGGGTTACGATAGGCATAAATCTTACATTAATATATTTAAAACAACTAAGGCCACATGTTTCCTTTATCAAGCATTTGTTTGTTTAAGCACTTACCACATGCCAGGCCCTGTGCTAGGATTTGTGTCTTCATTCAGATTCAACTCATAATCACTGATAATTACTAGGAAACATAATAGTCTTGTGAAACAGTCATAAGATGATTCACTGGATCTTCTTTCTAAAAAATAATGTTCACAGAGGATTTTACTTTCCAAAGATGGCTGCAACAATATGTTTCATCTTACGTGCTCTTCAGCAATGTGACCTTCCCACTCCCCCATTAAAGGGGGAGTTTAAATCCCCCTCCCTTAAATTTGGTCTGACTTTAGTGACTTGTTTCACTGATGGAATGATCAAAAGTCATTTGCTGGAACTTCCAAAGTTAACTCCTCAAATTCTGCTTGAGTCTCTTGATGCTAATGCTAAGAATCAAACTGCCGTACTGTGAGATGCTCAAGTCACACAGGGAGGTCACATGTAGATGCTCTAGTGTGAGCCCCAGTTGAGCTACTAGAGAAAAGCTGGCTTCCATGCCAGCTATGTGAGTGAGCTCTCCTGACGTCCAGCACAGTAGTCCCTTCAGATGACTGAAGCTCCAGGCAATGTCTCACTTCAACACTACGCTACCCAGCTACATCAACCCGCAGAAATATGAGAGATAATAGTAAATTGTTGTTCTAAGCCCAAGTTTTGGTGTGTCTTGTTAGATAGTAAGACATAACTGGAACAATGTGTCAAGTTGTTTCTTTCAATGAAACAGTATACTCAATGGGTGAGAGGAGGATTGAAAGAAAAGAAAGGAAGCTGTAACTTTATCAGTGTCAACTAAATCATTTTATGCCTTTTACTGAATGTTCTAAATAAGCTAGTCGATGATATAACTATTAGTAATCAGAAAAAAAAAACATCAATTACCCAAAAATTCATACTCATGTCCTGAATAGTTAGAAGTCAATCTTCATGCTCAGGTCTTAATCAGTGTTCTAGAATTTACAATCTCTGGGGGACATAGAAGACATGAAATCCTAGGCATCAGTAGAACCTCAAAAAATTTGTTGTGGGATAATTTTTACAGCTGTGCAAGATATAGCATGCCTTTCTGCAATGCCTTGAAGTAGGTTAACAGTAATGTGAAGACCAAGAAAATTGGCTAATGCAAGAATAAAATATACCCACTTGAATGGCTAAAAAAGTCCTGCTAAACAGACTATGAATATTTTATTTTTAAAAATTAAAGAAGAAGGATGAGAGAAAGAGAAGAGGAGAAGCAAGGGAGGGAAGAGGAAAAATTTATGTAAATGCAAACTATTATGGGCTGGAGAATGAATGGATTAAGAGAGTGTAATTTATATGCGATGGCCATAAGTATATTTTAAGGAGCATGTCTCAGGAGGCAGGCGGGTGGATGCAGGATGCTCTGTAAGAGAAATCATGTAGCTATTTGTCTAAGCAGAGGCTAAATGGAGCCAGTCTCAGTCTGTGACTTTTTCTTTAGCTATTCTTGGGAGAAAAAATAGTATGAGCTGATTGTATTCAGGAGAGGATAGTGTGGATCAAAAGCAAAATCAAGCTATGTTAGAAGAAATAATTTGTTAATGTAATTTTTTTTATCATAGTATTGTTGCTTGCTTTTCTAAAGGAAATCATCTAATATGCATTCTTTTGTGTCCAGCTTAGTTGGCTCTGCGTGTTTTTGAGATTCATCCATGTCATTGTGTACAATTAGTTTAACCAATTTACTATTGTGTAGAAGTCCATTTTTTAAAACACCACAGTTTATTTTCCTATTGATAGACTTTTAAATCATTTCCAGTATTCGGTTGTTGCAAATAACACAGGTATGAGTTTGTCTTTCGGTGGATATATACACTTGTTTCTGTGGATTTTTACCTAGAAGTAAAGTGCAATTGCTTTTTCATAGGTTAGTAAGGGTCAGTAGCATAACTAGCTTATTTGACAGAGGAGTTGATAATTTCTTAACATCTCTTCTATATGATGATAATGTTCTCAGTAATAATCACAAATTAAAACAAGTAATAAAGGCAAAAAAGGCAAACAATAAAAATTTTCTTTTATTAAACTTCATACTATACTACTAAAAAATTAAAAATAAAACAAATCCCATAGTACATAATGAAAAAATAACAGATTAATACCTTTAAGTACGTTTACATATTTTTTAAAAAGAAAAATGATACATTTACATTTTGGTCTGTTACAATAGTTATTAATCAATATTAGTGTCCATTTTTGTGTCTCAACTTCTACAAATTTGGCAGTGATTTGCCCAAAATTTATCTTTTTCATATAATGATATTCAATAGACACTACAACCAGGTTCATCAATAGCTTCGTTTATAGTCACCTGAAAAACTAAAATATACACTTTCCAAACAAAAATACTGCAACCTGCAATTTGCATTCTATTTTGCTGTTATAAATTTTAAATTCCTAAAATTATAAGTGATCCTACACAATGACAAATTAAAGTAACTCAAATTCTATTTGCCTTAACAATCAATGTGCTCTCATTGTTAATTTTTGATCTAACATTTAAATGTAGAAACATATAATACCAATGGTACTGGAGACACAAAAATGCAACCTAAGAAATTCCAAACTGTTATGAACTTACTCTTAAAAGGAGTTCAAATAGCTGAATTCCCATGGGTCTAGAGCAACTGTAAAATTGGGAGTTCTCTGAATAAACTTCTAAACAGAATGTAATGTTTATTAATGCTTATGCAATAAAACACGCTAATTTGAAACATACAGACATATACAAGTAATACTCAATAGGAATGGCAGCAATTGTTTCAAACTTAGCCTAACGAAATGTTTTTTTCAGGGAAGAGTATTTTATCACAAAAATTGTTTAGAATTCCTGGTAAATGGTGATAATAAGAAGCAGGATTACAAAAGAAGAGAACAGAACTGAGGCTACCAGACGTGGGAAAGGGGGACGGGGGTAAGGAGGAATTGGTAAAGGGCAACAAAAAATGACTGCATTGTATAATGCTAACTATACTAATTATTCTGATTTGCACATCACATATTGCACACAGGTATTGATATTCAATGCTGTACTCTACAGATATGTACAATCAACTATAAAATTATAAATAAATAAAAGTAAAAATCAGAATTACTTTTAATCAGTTGTTATTGTTTTAAAATTCTCCACAAATAATGGACCCAACTTATTGCTTACACACAAGAAAGAACATTCCCAGAATCCCCCCCCCCCCCCCCCCTTTAGTAAATACTAAGGGAGTGTGATTGTCTGTCATGAAAGATTACCTACTGCTGCTTGGCCCAAATGTAGATGTTGTTACAGAAGTGCACAACAGAAGCAAATAATTAAAGGTCCAGTTTTCTGGCCATAGGACAGGGAAAGGGTGTCTAGGAAATGGGGAAATACTGGTGACACCTCAGAGAGGGAGGAAATTGGGAAAGCAACCCCATTAAGATGTTTATGAACTCCTGGCTCACCTCCAATATTTGCATGCATCAATCTGATCTTAAATAGCATACCAAAGAACTGAATTAACAGATATACTATCACCCAGGTGCTGCAATGGCCACTGGGTGGCACACCAGTAAGACAGATCTGAATAAAACTACAAAATGTTTGAAAACTGAACTGATATTGAACCACAGTCTTTAGAAAGTAGATCAGAATGTGTGACCTGAATTCATCCAGGTTAATTTCTTGCTGAAACAAAAATAACATTCTCCATAGGATGTCAGACTCATTTTTTGAGTATTTTAGATTCCACACATAAGTCAGATGATGCAGTAATGTCTTTCTGTCTGAAATATTTTAGCCTGATGCCTACCAAGTTTCATCCATGCTGTTGCAAATAGCAGGATTTCCTTCTTTTTAAATACTGAATAAAATTACAGTATATATGTGTATATATATATGTATATGCATGTGTACACACACACACACACACACAAGTATATGACATTTCTTTATTCATTTATCCACATTTCAGTTATTTCCATGTCTTGATTATTGTGAATAATGCCACAGTGAACACAGTCGTGTAGATATCTCTTCAAGATACTGATTTCATTTCTTTTGAATATACACCCATTAATGGGATTGCTGAATCATAAGGTAGTTTCGTTTCTAACTTTCTGAGGAACCTGAATGCTGTTTTTCAAAGTGGCTACACCAATTTATAGTCCCACCAACATTGTACAAGTGTTTCCTTTTCTCTACATCCTCACCACAACTTATATTTTGTCTTTTTGATAACAACCACTCTAGCAGGTGTGTGGTGATATCTCATCAAGGTTTTAATTTGCATTTCCCTGAAGATTAGTGATGTTGAGCATTTTTTAATACATCTGTTGGCCTTTTGTATGTCTTCCCTTGAGAAATGTCTATTCAGGCCCTTGGTTCATTTTTAAGTAGGGTTGGAGGAGGTTTCCAACCTTAACATGAATAGTTGACTAAGTTATTTGTTTTTTGCTATTGAGTTGTATGAGTTCCTTATATATATTGGATATTAACCATTTATCGTATATATGCTTTTCAAATATTTCTCCCATTCTGTAGGTTGCCTTTTTTACTCTATTATTTTCCTTGCTGTGCAGAGCTTTTCAGTTTTATGCAATCCCACTTCTGTATTTTTACTTTTGTTGCCTATGCTTTTGGGGTCATGTCCAAAAAATCTTTGTGAAGACACATGTCAAGCTTTTTCCCTGTTGTCTTCTAATAGATTTATGGTTTCAGGTCTTAAGTTTAAGTGTTTAATCCACTTTGAGTTGATTTTTGTGTACTGTGTAAGATAAGTGTCCAGTGTCGTTCTTCTGCATGTTTATATCCAGTTTTCCCAGCACTATTGAAGAGACTTTCTTTTCCCCATTGTGTGTTCATGGCATCCTTGTGACAGATCAGTTGACTGAGTTTGTGTGGATTTACTTCTGGGGTCTCTGACTAATCTGTTCCATTGGCTTATGCATCTGTTTTTATTCAAGTACCATACTGTCTTGATTCCTATAACTTTGTAGTGCATTTTGAAATTGGGAAATGTGATGCCTACTACAGCTTTGTTCTTGATCGATATAGTTCTGGTTACTCGGGGTCTGATGTGGATCCCTATGAATTTTAGGATTATTTTCTGTAAAGAATGCCATTGGGATTTTGAAAGGGATTGCACTGAATATGTAGAATCCTTTGGGGAGTATGACATTTAATTCCTTCAATCCAAGAACACAGGGTATCTTTTCATTTGTCTATGTCTTCTTTAATTTCCTTCATCAATATTTTATAATTTTCAGTGTACAAGTCTTTCATCTCTTTGGTTAAGCTTATCCTAAGGACATTATTCTTTTTGTTGCTATTATGAATGAGATTGTTTTATTACTTTTCTTTTCAGATAGTTTGTTTTTTGTATATAGAAATGAAACTGACTTTTGTATGTTGAGTTTGTATCCTGCTACTTTACTGAATTCATTTATTAGTTCTAACAGGTTTTTTGTTGCTGTTGTTGTTGAGTCTTTAGGTTTTTCTACATATATGATTATGGCATCTGCAAACAGAGATAATTTTACTTCTTCTTTTCTGCTTTGGGTGACTCTTTTTTTTTTTTTCTTGTATAATTGTTCTTAACAGGACTTCCAAGACTATGTTGAATTGAAGCAGTGAGAGTGAGCATCCTTGCATGTACTGGATATTAGAAAAAAGGCTTTTAGCTTTTCCCCATTGGTTACGATGTTAGCTATAAGCTTTTTATATATGGCCTTGATTATGTTGAGGTAAGTTCCTTCTATGACTATTTTGTTGAGAGTTTTAATTGTGAATGAATGTTGAACTTTTTCAAATGCTTTCTCTGCATCTCTTAAGATAATCAGGTGGTTTTTGTTTTTAATTCTGTTAATATGGTGTATCACATTTATTCACTTGCATGTCTTGAATCATCCTTGCATCCCAGGGATGAATATCATTCAGTCATGGCAAATGATCCTTTTAGTGTGCTGTTGAATTCTATTTGCCAGTATTTTATTGAGTATTTTTGCATCTGTACTTGTCAGGGATACTGACCTGTAGTTTTCTTTTCTTATGTCTTTTTCTGGATTTTATATCAGGATGATGCTGGCATCTTAAAATGAGTTTCAAAGTGTTCCTTCTTGTATATTTTGGAAGGATTTAAGAATTAGTGGTATTAATTTGTCTTTACATATTTGGTAGAGTTTGCCTATAAAGTCATCTAGTCCTGAGCTTTTCCTTGTTGAGAGGTTTTTGATTACTGTTTAAATCTCCTTGTTTGCTATTGGTCCATTCAGGTTTTCTATTT
The DNA here is from genome assembly GCF_000696425.1 of Galeopterus variegatus. Taxonomy (NCBI): domain Eukaryota; kingdom Metazoa; phylum Chordata; class Mammalia; order Dermoptera; family Cynocephalidae; genus Galeopterus; species Galeopterus variegatus. Next base: position 9,943 of record NW_007742970.1, read on the forward strand.
CTTTTTGATTCAGTCATGGAATGTTGTGCATATGTGCTTTATTTCAGTTTGAAGAACTCCCTTTAGCATTTCTTGGATGGCAGGTCTAATAGTGATAAACCCCCTCAGTTTTTGTCTGGAAAAGACTTTATCTCTCTTTCACTTCTAAAGGATATTTTTTTCTGTGTATACTATTCTTGTTGGCAGTTTTTCCCTTTCAGTACTTTAAATATATCATCCTACTCTCTTCTGGCCTACAAGGATTCTGCTGAGAAAGCCACTGATAGTCTTATGGAATTTCCCTTGGATGAGTTTCTTTTCTTTTGCTCCTTGTAAAAGTCTCTTTGTCCTTGACTTTTGACAATTTAATTATAATGTGTCTCAGTGTTGTCTCCTCCTGTGGGTTGATTCAATTTGGGGTCTTTTGAGCTTCATAATAAAACTAAATAAATTTTTAAAATTTAAAAAATTTAAACAAAAAAAGCCACTGAATTGTACACTATAAATGGGTGAATTTTGTTGTGTGTTAATTATATCCCAATAAATTTGTTCAACAAAAAAATAAATAATCTGAATTCATGATTCCCAATATCCCAAGATTTGGGAAGTTTTCAGCCATTATTTGTTTAAATAAGCTTTGTGCCACCTTTTCTCTCTGTTCTTCTTCAAATCCCAAAATGCATATTCACTTGATGGTGTCCCATAAATCCTGTAGGTTTTCTTTATTCTTTTAAAAAAATTTTTTTTTTTTCCTCTGACTAATCTGTTCCATTGGCTTATGCATCTGTTTTTATTCAAGTACCATACTGTCTTGATTCCTATAACTTTGTAGTGCATTTTGAAATTGGGAAATGTGATGCCTACTACAGCTTTGTTCTTGATCGATATAGTTCTGGTTACTCGGGGTCTGATGTGGATCCCTATGAATTTTAGGATTATTTTCTGTAAAGAATGCCATTGGGATTTTGAAAGGGATTGCACTGAATATGTAGAATCCTTTGGGGAGTATGACATTTAATTCCTTCAATCCAAGAACACAGGGTATCTTTTCATTTGTCTATGTCTTCTTTAATTTCCTTCATCAATATTTTATAATTTTCAGTGTACAAGTCTTTCATCTCTTTGGTTAAGCTTATCCTAAGGACATTATTCTTTTTGTTGCTATTATGAATGAGATTGTTTTATTACTTTTCTTTTCAGATAGTTTGTTTTTTGTATATAGAAATGAAACTGACTTTTGTATGTTGAGTTTGTATCCTGCTACTTTACTGAATTCATTTATTAGTTCTAACAGGTTTTTTGTTGCTGTTGTTGTTGAGTCTTTAGGTTTTTCTACATATATGATTATGGCATCTGCAAACAAGGACAGCTTGACTTTGTCTTCGTTGATGTCTTGTACATTTGAAAGCAATTACCTCTTCCAGACCTTGCAGGCTAGGTTTGATGAGGAAAGACCTTCACCTATAGATGAGTGTGAGGGTGCTGGTCAGATGGGGTGCAGAAGCTTCTACTTTTAGGGGGTTGCAGAGGCATGGATTTCTGGCAGCTGCATCAGCTGAGATGACAGTCAGTGAAGTCTGGGGGGTCCTTGGCAGAAAGACTGCAGGTATTCTTGGCAGTAACAACAGCTGTTGGGGTCCTTCTACTCTCCTTTCTTCCCATGGGGGAGGAGTTTCAACTGAGCTGATCCTTTTTAGCACTGGAGGCCAGGGCATGGGCATGTGCCATAGTGGCACCAGGGCCTGGGAAGTGGGCACATGCACAGCAATGGCAGCACTGGTGCTCAGGAAGATATATATTAATATTAGAGACAAAAAGGTCTAATGGTAATGAAAATTCAAAGGACAAGAAAACTGCAAGAAAAAGTTTTGAAGCAAATAAATAAATAAATAAACAAGACTTGAAAGGGAGAGATTAAAGATGACTTCAAAGTTTCAAGCCTGGGAAGCAGAGAGAATGGTAGTAATCTTGGCTGAAATCTACACTACCAAATATGAATGAGATTGGCAGCTAATATTAATTGTGATAGTTACTGTATTTTCAATGTACCAGACATTGTGCTAAACACATAGTCTCATCAATTCTTAGTATATCCTAAGAAATAGGCCCTATTATTATCCTTAACTGATGTGTAAAGAAAAACTGCCTCAGAGAAAAATATTAGGCTGTTGTCAGTGTTCATATTACAAGTAAGTGGACGGATCAGAGTTTAAATTCACCTACTTAATGACTACAGAAGAGGAAATTGAAGTCCAAGCTTTCTAAAAATTAGACTTAAGAAGCTTTCTAAAAATTAGACTAAGTGCCACATCCCATCCTAGAGCCCAGTATCCTAGTGCCTTATCTAGTGCAAATTTTGAAACATTAATCAAAACAGGCACTTTATTTTAATAGAAAGCTTATTTTTCCGTGGTGTTCACCTCTATCTCTTAGCATTCTCAGAGCTAAAATGTTGTTCTTAGGTCTAGAGAAGAAGTAAAACCTTAAAATATGCTTAATGCCTAATCAGAGAAACCAATGAGCCTCATTCCTTCACTAGTCAATCATCATTCAAGGTTAATAATTGCATTTTTCTCAATAACAGAATTTGGTGGTTTTGTTGTGCTTTGAATAATTTGGCATTATACAGTAATGTTTTTATTTCATTTAGCCTGTGTTTTGGTAAGAGGAAATTATTCAGCATTCAGTTTGTGGTTTTATTTTCATAAGGAAAAGAGTACTTTGACAATAGTGTGGTCTAGATGGGAATGTGTGTCCTATGCTTCCATCTAGTGGTCATATTTTACCATTACACTGTGAGGAACACTGCAGTACTTTAGTGCCACCCACTATCTAAAACAGAGTAAGATTTTTCAGTGTCCCATTCCTACCACAGCTAATTCGGTATCTCAGGAATGATATGAGAGGGGAATAAAAGAAGGGTGGTGGGAAAAAAAGATGTTCTACTGGAGCTCCAGTCATTTTGGAAAACTGGAGAGAAAACAGGATTTGTGAGTAAGAGCAAGGTTTCTGGGAGGGATAGAAAAATGCCCCCTACTGCTGCTTTTGGGATGGCCAGTTATATCACATTTACAATGTACTAAAGCAAAATAATTCTAAAAAAACAAAAGCAAATGAATTGATCACAACCTCTCTAGTCCTAGCTTCCTCATATATAAGGAGAGGGAGGGTAGTCTAAACGATCTCCAAATGTCCTTCCATATTAAAATTCAATGACTACACAATTTCCAGCTCAAGATGTTTTGCCTACGTGACATCCTGCAGACACACTGGGAAATTTCTGAAGGCTAAGAATTTGTTGATGTTGTTAGATGTACTAGATCCAGCCTAAATAAGATCTTGGCTTTCCTTCTGTTTTCTCTTTGTAAGCAAAATAATAGCTACGTATTCCTAGGATGAATGTTGGAGACACAGACATGCTATCCAAGTTTTCTCACTGGCTCCCTGCCAAAGGAATAGAAACTAACTGACATCATCAGCGTGAAAGAAGAGTGAACAGGAGGAAATTTATGCAAGAGAGAGCTTAAAGTATTACAGAATTGTCAAATGATTCTGATTCATTTTGTTTCCTGGTAGTTATGACTTTCTAATTTTGACAGATGTGGTTTTCTGCTTTTTTTCTTAAGAAGCTTACAGGATTCACAAAGGAAAGCACTAAAGTGATAAGGTTGAAGAGCCAATTCAGCATCAACAGCGACAGATGCCTTATTGTAACTGACCCGAATTCCTAAGATCTTCTATGAGCCAACTCTTTCTAGGCTAAGCCATTGCCTTATTTTTATTTTTATGCAAATCACTTCCTCTTAGAATTTATTACATATATATATGTATATATAAACTGTATATATATATGTATATATAATAAACTTTTTATTTCTTTTTTGATGTTACTATTGACATAGGTAGTTGGTTTAGCAAATATTATTCAATAAAGAGGTCACACAGATTTTCACTGATTCACTCTTACAGTGCAGAAGGAGGCTGCCAGGGCACCCTCTTGTGATTTAAACAAGGAGGAGGAGGTGTATGATCTGACAGGTATTTCTGAAGAAGTGCCCTCAAATAGCTCCAATGAGCCTTGTAAGGTGGACAACTTCTACTTCAGTGCTTCATTCCTTCAGATCAAAGTACTGCTTCAAGAAGTCCCCTCTTAACGTCTTGCTTCTTCTTCATAAGCTACCAACATTCTATTGTGCACTTAAAAGTTTAACAGTCATAAAAAGTATGTCTAAATGATAGGTCATAAAATTTTGACAAGGAGGAGGTGTAAAGCATGGGTTTACTGATAAATCTGAATTTCCCAAACTGGGTGTTCTGGAGGAACACTTTTTTTAGAAATATTAGTAAGTATTGTGATTTTCACCAAAAAAAAAAAAAAAAAAAAAAAAAAGGAATCTGAGATCAAATCAGTTTGGAAAACACAGAATTCAGCAGTACTAAACAGGATTTTTTACTGAAGCTTTCAATGTGTTAATACTTATTCATCATTCAACACATATTACTGAAACACTGACTATGTACCAAAGATGGTTATAAATGCTTGGGAAAACCCAAAGAACAAAAAAGACAAAGATTGCCTCCTTGTAGAGCTTACATTCTAGCAGGAAGACAGACTATGAACAACAAACATAATATGTAAATTATATAAAATATGCTAAGATAGATTGGTAACACAAGTTGTTGGAGAAAGGAAGCATATTGCATTTTTTACAAGAGTGGTCAGGGAATACTTCATTGAGTAAATGATATTTGAGCAAAAATGTTAATTTGTTAAGGGAGTTAGTCATATAAATATCTGGATAAAGAGTGAGTCAGGCAATGTTGAAAATCAGTGCAAAGGATGGAGCATGTTTAACATGCTTGAAGAACAGCAAAGAGGACAGTGTTCTTGACACAGAATGAGCTGCTGTGGTGACAGGGGAAACAGTAGGATAATAAGCCAGAGAGGTTAGGAGGAAGAAGAGGTTGAAGATTATACAGGCCCTTCCTAGCCATTGTAAAGACTTTTTAAATTAAGAAAAATTAAGAGCCATTGCAGAGGTTTGAACAAATGACTAACTTGGTCTGATTATTATTTATTTGCACAGGATCACTAGTTGCTGTGATACTGAAATAAGACAAGAGAAGAATCAGGGAGACCAGTTAGGGCACTATCACGATAATTCAAGCAAAAGATAATGACTAAGACCAGGGTCGTGGCTGAGGCAGGGGTGAGAAGCACTGGATCCTGGATTTGGATATGGAGTATGAGAGAGAGGAACCAAGAAAGGATAGTATTGCTGTCAGCTGAGATGGAGAAAGTTGTAAGTGGAGCAGGGGAAGACATCAACAAGTTTACTTTCGGGCGTGTTGAATCAGACACACTTTTCAGACATCCAAGTAGGAATATTCATCAGGCAGTTGTATATGTGTTGGAATTTGAGGACAAAAGCCTGTACTGATGATATAAATTTGGGAGTGTTTGATATATATGGTTTTGGGGTTTTTTTTTAAGATGTGATTTCTTTAGCATTTTTTTTAATTTAAATTTTTATTTTTAATTTGTATATACTTGAAGGGTATAACATGACATTTTCATATACAGTCATGCACGACAAGAATACATTCTGATAAATGCATCATTAGACTATTTCATCATCATGTGAACATCATAGACTATACGACACAAACCGAGATGGTATAGCCCACCACACATCTAGGCTATATGGTGTAGCTTGTCATTGCTGGGCTGCCAACCTGTACAGCATGTGACTGTACTAAATGCTGTAGGCAATTGTAACACAATGGTATTTGTGTATCTGAACATATGTAAACATAGAAAAGCTACAATAAAAATATGATACTATAATTTTATGTGTCCACCGTCATATATGTGGTCTATTATTGACCAAAATGTCCTAATGTGGCATGTGACTGCGTGTATATATTGTGCAATGATTATATCAAGTTAATTAACATTTCTATCACTTCACATTCTTATTTTTTGTAGTAAGAACATTTAATATTTATTCTTCTAGCAATTTTGAAATACACAACACATATTATTAACTACAGTCAACATGCTGTGCAATATAGCTCAAAAGCGTATTCTTCCTGAATGATTGAAACTTGATATGTGGCTTTTAAAGCCTGGAGACTGGATGCATTCACTAAAGGAAAGGGTTGGTAGAAAGTTCCAAAGACTGAGTTTAGGTTTACTCCAATGTCATGAGATCTGACAGAGGAAGAAGAATCAGATAACAGGACTGCAGAAGAATGACCAGGCAGATAGGAGGAAAATAGGAGAGTGGTGTAGCCCAGAAGACAGGTGAAGAAAATGTTTCAAATAGGAGGGAGAAATCAGGTGTGTCAATGGTTTTGACAGATCAAGTAAGATGGAGCCTGAGAATAGACCATTGAACTAATATCCTCCATGTGCTAAAGGACAAGAGCATTTTCACTGTACTACGTAATGGGAACTGTGAATCCCTGATAGGGTAATAAAATGTATGGTGCTTCCCGAACTTATTTAGCACTGGACACTTTTCCACAAAACATCTCCAGTGCAGTAGCCAAGAACGACTTTGGGAAATGTTGGTGCAGATGCTAAGTATTAAATGAAGAGAGCAGGCCTAGGTAACGCAGAGTGCTGGGGTTGAGGGGTTGGTGCATGGAGCTCAAGAAAGCACTGAGATGGAAGGTTCTGGAAACAAATTTGACCACAATGTAGTCCTCCAGCAGCCAAGGTGATAATAGCGTAAGATCAGCAACTTTTCTTACATTTCTTTCATTGGCTCTTCAAAGATAAAGAAAGCTTACACTGGCTCAGAAATACATGAAAAAAAAAAAAGCTCAAACCTCTCTAGCCATTAGGGAAATTAAATTAATACTGTAACACCTACTGGATCAGGTAACATTTAAAAGCCTGATAATACCAATGTTAAAAAGATTTTAAGAAATGAGAACCATCCTTCACTGCTAGTGGGGTGGTAACTTGGCACAATCACTGTTATGAGCAATATGGTAGTATCCAGTAATATGAAGATGTGAAAATTATTCTAGTCCAGTTTTACTTCTAAGTATTTACCCTAAAGAAACTCTAACCCATGTGCACAAGGAAATACTTACCAAATTCATTGCATAATAGTTTATAGTAGAAAAAATAAGAAATAATGTCCATCAACAAAAGACTAGATAATAAAATATTATGTATCCACACTGAGACACCATCATAGAGCAGTTAAAATGGATTAACTAGAGCTTCATCTATCAACACAACAGATTTCTAAGCATAACTGTTGAAAGAAAAGTGTGTTGCAAAAGTAAACATATATGTCACCATTTATGTAAGGTTTTAAAAATATGCAAAAAGTTTTTACATTATTTATGGGTATATACATATATAACAATAGTATAACTGAATATAAACATAAACACTAAATAGAGGATACAGAGAGAAGCAGGATTCTTTACCTAACTGTGTATTTGCAATATTTTATATTAAAATATATTTTAAAGAGGAAAGACATGCCTAAGAAACATAGGAGGAGGTCTTAACACATGGGCTAAGGGAAGACAAAATCCAAGTCAAAGGATGTTAACGTGATAAAGCAATAATGCAGGACAAAAGGTGTCAAGGACTCAAATCAATTTGAGGACATTTGAAAATTTCCTTCATAGCACTATATTTCTGGAAGGAAAAAGTCTTAGTAAACAGGTGGGCTGTTGTATTCCTCTCCTTGTGATATTCCTGTTGGAGAAATT
>NW_007742970.1:19751-20153 GCF_000696425.1 Galeopterus variegatus
AAAATAGATGAAGACTGCTTAAAATATCATCTAGCATTCAAACAGTAGGAGATTCGTCCAGTCTGTTTGGTGGATATTCAGAAGAGAAGAGATTGTCACAGGAGCTGATCCATCACACCAGCCCACTATCAGACCAGAGTTGCTGCAGAAAAAATCTACCATGTGTGTTTTTTAGGTGTCATTTAAGGAGCAAGAGAAGAGCATTGGTTCTTTGGGGTGGGGTGAAAATTTTTTTTCTTATGTTAAATGCCGCATTTCCAAAGGAAAAGAAGAACGTGGGACTACATAAACCAGATTTTCCCCAGAGGGAACCCCAGGGTTTCTGCTATGTGGTGCCACGCATGTTTGTTTTCACTTCTCTATATCCTAAGTGAGGTGCCCTTTGAGCCACAAATTAAAATA
>NW_007742971.1:0-17068 GCF_000696425.1 Galeopterus variegatus
CAGCCATTGGCTCACTATAGAAGCTCTACCACCCCCACACCTGGGGCTGTCCCCCATTTTCAGGGCAGCCCCAGGCTATTCCCCTCTTTGAGTGCAGCCCAGCAGATTCTTTTCCTTTAATAAAGCTTGAACAGTACCCATCATCTCGGCTCACTTTTTTTCAGTTTTAAAATCTTTTTACATCAGAAAACTTTTAGTTATGCAGAAAACCCTACTCAAATAGACTTTAAGCGTGAGGGAGAATTTACTGATTCACTTACCTGGGAAATTCAAGAGTAGATTTCACCAAGCTCTGCTTCATCTATCAGCTTTGCTTTGTTCTATATTGGCCCTTTTTTTAGGCAAGCTCTCTTCTTATGGTGGGAAGATGAGGCCTCTCTCCTGGTTGCTCTAGCAAATGTCCAGAATTAGCTTCAATTGGCTTTGACTGGATAATAGACCAGCCACTGTGCCAATCATAGTGGCCAGGGATGTTCCAATTAGCTAATCCTTGGTTACATTCCCTCTCCTGAACCAAGGTGTGGGTTCAACAATTCTGAACTTCATGGAAGTAGGTGAAACATGGTTCTCAAAGAAGAGTTTACTTAACAGAACGAGGTAAGGTGGATTTTAGTAGCCAAAAACAACAGATGATCCTTATAGCTTTATGTTTGGCATATGGTTAAATAGTATTCTTAGGATTTATGGTAAAGTTAGGTTTATTGGATGTTGGAGGTGCAATATCATTCAGTGCCAGGTTGCGGGAGGATATAGACCCACTTAGGAATTTTTCCAGATTTAATGGAAAGAGCCCCAAAAGAGAAGAACAATAGATAAGACTCCAGAAGATGAGTGTTGGGAAAATTGAATAGTTTGGTCAGGACCCTCACCTCGGGTCCAGTTGGGTGTGTACAGCATCCTTTGTAAGCAAAGTGTGTGTGTGTGTGTGGAGTTAGTGTGCATGAGTGCCAATGTGTCTTTTTAGTTTTGTTGCTATTCTTGTGTTTTTCAGAGAGGTAGAGGGAGAGAGGGAGAGAGAGAGAGTTTAGTAAAGCAGGCGGGCGGGCATTGGCCTCGGGACAGGCTCGGCCAAGCTTTCCAACCTATGGCTTCCAAGACCTTTTGTCCAGTTACCTAGTTTGTAGATCTGCATGAAGGGGTCTGGTGACCCAGCCTGGTGTGTGAGGGGTCTGGGGATGTGAAGGGTTTGTGACCCAATCTGTGAAGGGTCTGGGAGCTCCAAACCCAGCCCTAGTTTTACAATTGGCCCAGTCAGTGCAGGATTACCAGCAGGTAAAAGAGCCTGACAGCTGGTGTGGTTTCCTTGCTTTACAATTGGCATCATGAACAGGATTAAGAGCTAGACAATTGGTGCTGTGAGGGTTCCAGGCCTTAGCTGAGCCAGACAACGAGCAAAACTGAACTGAAGGAGAATAAGTTCTTTAGATCTAATACACAGCATGGTGACTGCAGTTAGTACTGTATTGCATACTTGAAATTTGTTAAGAGAGTAGATCTTAAATGTTCTTACTATGAAAGTAACTATGTGAGGTGATGGATATGTTAATCAGCTTGATTGTGGTAATTATTTTACAACATAACATATATGAAAGTATCACATACACTGTAAATATACATAATTTTAATTTTCAATTATACCTTAATAAAACTGGAAAAAAAGAAAATGTATTTCTTGAATACCTACAACACACACACAGAACTGAATTGAAGGAGATTATATTTGCTGTCACTTGTACGATCTCTCCTGATAATGGCCCTCCTAATTATTATTGGGCATGGGTTGAATGGTGATAGGAGGGGGAAACTGAACTGGGCAAGAATTGTGAAAAATATTATGATATTGGCAGGGGTATAATTCATATGACCTTTACCGAAGTTGAGTCCTGGAGCTGGATATCATGAGATCAGTCAAGCTTCCTAACTTTCCATAAGTCAAACTGGGCTCTGATTTCCTTGTGTTATCCTAGCAACCTCAGGGTGTTTATTAAGGAAGATCTCAAGAGAAGTAACATAATTAACAAGACCTTTCTGTACTGTGTAAATGGTTCTCAATATGTTTGTGTTCTTTGTCCTGACCTGTCACTTTCATAAGGAGATCGTATTAGTCCCCTTAGCTTTCTGCAGATAAAAGGTGATTGATGAGACAAATTGATTCCTTTAATAGCCAAAGGACCCTTCATCACACTTCTCTCCCATTACTGATTAGCTATGTCTCTGGATGCCTCCCCCACCCCCCTTTGGTTTGAGAAATAAGTTTAATTAATGAAAATAAGACTAGTTCTGTTACAAAGTTAGATACAATGTCAATTGGGATGACTCATATTTCGCCTTTAGTATTTACTAATGACTTTTTCACCTGATATACAGCAATTGCAGTTTGACTTAAACACAAAGGGCCCTTCTAAATCATAGCAGATAAATCTATTTAATTCATATACGATTCCAGTTGATCTCTTTATAACTTCTTCATTTATTTCTGATTGCCATAATATTTCTAAGCAAATGTTTATTGAGACTTCCAGGCATGGTTTTTGGAGCTACTGATACAAAGATGATTAAGACACGGTATTTGTTCATTGTGATAAGTCCTATAAAAAGATCGTGTGCAACTCAAATGTCCCCAACAATCTGTGGCCCCTGGATAAAATGACTTCAATTGTTCGTCTCTATATGTCTTTAGATTAATACGCTCCCTCACCTCACTTCAACCTTTCTTCTCTCTGTGAATCTACGAACATACGAGGTTGTTTCTATATAGTTTATGTCAATAGCCGATGTCTGCCATCCCTCTGTTTTGGTGGCTTCCTTCTTTGTCCCTCATTAATCATTAGTAACTATCTCTTGGCTTGTCCACACTGATGGTACCTAACCTCTCTGTTGCTCTACTTGGGCTGCACACCCAGGGCACTAACATATACCTCATCTTTGATGCTCACTTCTTTCTCTGGATGGTTGGTAACTTTTTATTTTTTTATTTTTGGCAGGTGTATCAGACTGTTTCTATTGCTTAAAATGAAGTACCTGGAACTGGGTAATTTATAAAGAAAATGAAATTTGTTGCTTACAGTTTCAGAGACTGGGAAGTCCAAAGTCGAGGGAGCACATTGGGTGAGGGTCTTCTTTGATGGTGGCTTTACAGCAATGCAGGGATCTCACATGGCAGAAAATGGCAGAGCAGCGAGAGAGTTAGCTTCTCATGCACTCTTCTTAGAACGATGTCCATGACCACCATTTTTAATCCATTCATTAGGCATGGTCCTCAGAATCTAATGAATTCTTCAAGTCCCCACCTTTCAATTACCATAATAAGACTTCCCACTCCCTTAACAGTCATAGTGGGAATCAAGCTACTAATACATAAAACTTGGGGTCACAATTCATATCAGCATTGGGATAGGGATATGGGATGGGAATGAGGTGGCGAAGAAAAGGAAGGGTATCTGCTAGCAGAATTGTTTAGGTTGAGGGCTGGCCCTGTGGCTCACTCAGGAGACTGCAGCACTGATAGCACCGAAGCCATGGGTTCAGATCCTATATAGGGATGTCCAGTGCACTCACTGGCTGAGCGTGGTGCGGACCACAGCGTGTCAAGGGTTGCGATCCCCTTACCAGTCAAAAAAAAAAAAAAAAGAATTGTTTAGGTTTATACTGATAATGTTATTTTAATTTTTCTTGATAATCTTCTCTTTTCACCCTGTGGTATATAGGCACCCCTGGTAGATGAGTCAGGATGGCTTTAAGTTGCACTCACTTGAACTCAGAGCCAATGTTTCCATCTATTCAGCACTTGTCTTCAGGTCTGACCCACTATAGCAAACTCCTCTCTAGAGCCCTCTTCACAAGATCACTGGACATGCCTATATATTTCTAAACCTTGATTGTACATAGGTTCAAATGCATCCCCATGTAGTCCTTAGGCATCATGCACATCAGTGTGTTTTGATAATATTTACTGCTTAACAAACAACTCCCAAACCTAGTGGCTTAAAACAATAACTATTTTACTATCTGTCACAGTTTTGTGGGTTGACTGGGCTCAGCTGGGCAGTTCTTCTGCTAGTCTCACTTGGAGTTTCTCATGTGGTTGCAGTCAGATAGTGGGTGGGGTAGCCTCCATCCTGGCTAGCTTCAGGGGCTCTTCTGTCCTTTTGGCCACTGCATGTGGTCTCTGTAGCAGGACTTCTTACATGGTAGTGTAGGATTCCCTAAGCACCATTCTGAGATGGAGGAAGAAAAATTGTTAGTCCTTTTAAAGGCTAGGCTTGGAAACAGTATAGCATCATTTCTGCTGCATTCTACTAGTTAAGTCAAGTCACAGGCCAGCCCAGATTCAATGTGCAAGGGCACTATGCAAGGACATGAATACTGAAGATCATGGTACAATAGAGGGCCATTACTGGAGACTAGCTACCACAATTTATTCTCTTTCCCAATGATTTATGTCCTCACCACATGCCAAATATACTCATATTCTTCCCAAGACCATTAAAGTCTTCTCATAGTATAGCTTCAGGTTCAGGCTTTACATCCATGATCTTGTCATCTAAGTCATGTCTAGATGAGCTTAAGGCTCCTTGAGTTCAGCTCCTATCAATCTGAAGACCAGTGAAGTAAACAGTCAAAGAATCTGCCTCCTCCACCACCAAACACACACATAAATTGGTTAGACAGTGATAGAAAAATTGAATTAAATAGTCTATTCAAAAAAGAAAAAATGGGATGCACATAGCAGTAATAGGTTCATAGCAATTTCAAAATCCAGTTGAGACAGTGTTGCCAATTACTTGACTAAAATACAGTTTTACTCCCTAGAGCGGTTCTCCATGGTTCTTGGTTCAACCATCAAGGCTCTTGTCTTTATCCACAGAATCATCTTTCCTTTTCCACAAGAAATGGCCTATATTTATAGCTGAGTAGCTTCCTCAGCTTTATTCTACCAATAATATTTGGGGGCTCAGAGTCTTCTTTTCATTTTGAATGATATCTGTACCTTTTATTCCAAGCTAATGGTGCTTCTGTGAGTACAGTTCCCTTAAAAACTATGTGAGTTTCCCATAAATCTTACAGGGTCTCACTCCATTGTACAAAAGTCACATGCACAAATCTCTTTGAAACAGACCTCTCTCTACTTTGGGCTGAGAATCAGGATACTGTGGGACAATGTCTTAATATTCTTAGAAGCTCTATTATCTTGTTGAGAGAGTCTAGGAGACACACGCTTAAGGTTCTTAGAAACCATTTTGTATGGATGAAAGGGATTATGAGGGGCCTCATCAACTCTTCCTGAGGTCTCAACAAACAAGCACACCATTGATCTGAAATTGACTCTGGGATCATGTTTTGCTAAAAAAAAAAGTCCTAGATTTGATTTTTGCCCTAAGGCCATCTCTTCAGGAATTTTTGCTGCTTGGAGCAGCTAAAAAAAAGTTTTATTTTTGAATCTAGAAAGTCCTAAATCCTGTATAATTTCTCCAAATTCTGGTTGAAAACTGAAAAGTTACTTTTTTAGTTCATCTTGCTCTTCCTGTATGTTATCACAGCCAACAAAAAGAAGCCAGATAGTGCTTTTAATATTATGACTGAAGTCTCCTAGCCAGATTCATGAGTTTATTACATACCTTTTCTATCTTTCATGTTACAGGTGACAGTTTTGCTAATTGGTTTGCACATTAAGTAAGGTCAGTTTTTCTCCAGCTTCCAATAGCAGTTTCTTCAGTGTCCTTCCAGCCTTCAGTATTAATCTCATGAACCCTTCTCACTTTTGCCTGCCACTGAATCCCAAAGCCAATGCCATATGTTTTAGATTTCTGTTATGGCGACATCCTACCTCTCTGAACCAAATTCTGTTTTGGTCATTTATTGCTGTGTAACAAACTACCTCAAAACTTAGTGTCTTAAAATGACCACCATTTTGTTACCTCTCATTGCTCTGTGCGGTTGAATGGGCACACCCAGGCAGTTCTATTGATATTATCTGGGGTCTTTCTTATGGCTGCAGTTAGATGTTGGCTGTAGTCAGGGTCTTCCGATGACTGTGAATGGGATCCAGGGACAGCTGGGTCTTTCTCCTTCTCCTTGCAGCCTCAGGCCTCTCCTCTCCACGTGGCCTCTCTGTATAGTCTTCTAGTTGGGTAGCTGGACTTCTTATACTGTGGTCTGGATTCCCCAAATGGAATGTTCCAAAAGGGAGGAAAAAGAAGCAGCAAGTCCTTTTATAGTCTGAAATTGGTAATGTGCCACTTTGGTCACATTTTATTGGAAATCTTGAGTCAGTGTAGGAGGGGACCATACAAGGGCATGGACATCTTGAGGCATGCGATTTGGGAGCCATCTTTGGAAACTAGTTACCACACAGTGTATGAGACTAGATATTTGCAATTTGGAGACAGCAGAAATGTGGTAGTATTCCTTAATTATGGATATGATTCTGTTAGAAGTTCTGTTCCAGTTCAGCTGGGAACCTCCCTACACACATTTAAGTATTTTTATGTATGTGTGTGTATGTGTAGCTAGTTATCTGAGAATTTATGCAGTCACTGCCTTATAACAGATAATTCAGAGAACACTTACACTTTGTTAGATGAGGTGATATGGAGGAAAATGGGAAATATAAGCGACATTAGCCTGGAAGCCAAGGGATTCCTCATCTAAACCAAGGATTGCTACAGTACAGTGGTATGACCTTGGACTTGTTCCACCTTCTCTGGCCCTTAGTTTCCTCATCTGTAAGAGCCCTTTCCCATTTAAAATTCTAGGACACTAATCCTATATTTTACTCATACTCATTCTTCAAGACCATGCTGAAATGTTACCTCCTCTCTTGCCTTCTCCCACATATAATCATGATCTATGTAGGGTGATGTAAAGTTCTCAGGTTTAGGACTGCCAAGTTATGCAAAAATGTTTTAAATGTCTAACCACATCTACAGAACAAGTGATTTGCTAAATCAAACAGTAATTTGAATTATTTAGCTATGGGCTGAAAACACAGAATTTGTCATTTTTTAGTGTCTGTTTTCATAATAGATGTAACATAGGCGAAGTTTTCTATGTAGATGCCTGTTTTAACAGATGCTCAAATATATGTAATCATGCCTATTTCAGTCAGGATAGTATAACTGCTAAAACAAATAACCCAAACATTTCAGTGCCTTAACATAATAAAAGTTTAGTTTTTGTTCATGCCCTGGTTCAACATGTTTGCTTTGTGGACAAGCAGTTCCTGGGCAGCTCTCCTCCATAAATCCTTTTCTGTTTTATTTCTTGACTTCTTTTTTTAAAAAGTGTCTTTTGGGAGCTTCTCCATTCAATTGACAAGTGAGGTGAGAGAGGGAGGGTTGCATATGGGAGGTTTTTATGCTCCAGGTCTATTAGTGGTGCTCATTTCTTCTGCCTGCATTCCATTGGGCAGAACTCAGTCATGTGACCTCTTGTAACTTCAGGGGAGGCTGGGAAATGTAGTTTAGCTGTGTGCCCAGAAAAGAGAGATTAGATATTGGTGAGCAACTGGCATCCTCTGCTACAATGTCCTTTTTTCTATTTATCATATTTTACTCCAAAGGCCTTTGACATTTATTTATCTGTATTTATTTACCTTCTATTTTTTATCTTAATATTAGAGTGTGTGACTAGAAGGAATAGAGAGCAAGTGCTGGGACAGATTTCCTAGAATATCAATGAACCTTTGTATTTATGGTAAAGTAGCTCAAGTTATGGCCTCAAGGTGGGATGAGGGGAAGAGGGCTTCTTGGTAAATACTTTCTTTCTTTTTTTTTTTCCCTTTTTGTCTTTTTTACTGACCGGTAACGGGATCGCAACCCTCGGTGTTGCGCCCGCACCGCGCTCAGCCAGTGAGCGGGAACTGGTCTCCACATGGGATCCGAACCCTCGGCGGGAGCGCCACCATACTCCCAAGCGGCGCAGTCTCCAGTGCGCCACTGGGCCGGCCCGGTAAATACTTTCTTGATGTACTAAATACTCCATTAGAAAAAAGAAAAAAAGTATTATTTTAAAATTGATAATTCATTACTAGCTAAAATGCTGCTTGATAGTAATTTTTCCTTTTCTCTCCTAGCACACTAGAATACAAAATGATCTGCAGTTAACAGTTCGAAGACCAGAAGAAATAAATTTCACCATTTGAATTATTTTGCACTTTTATAGCCCCCTTGGGTCCTTTCTGTTTTCACCTCCATGTAGCCTGAGCCATTAGAAATACCATGCTGCTTATTTTCTAGCCCACTAGAGATAGTGCTGGACAGTAATAAGGCTTCCCAATGCTCACACTGTCAGATTTATGAAGTGGAAGAAATCTATTCCAGTAATGGGGCAAAATTCACTTCCAAGGAGGAAATGTCAACCGTATTGCTAGTTCATGTCAACACAGATCAGCAGAAAGATATTCTCTCCAACTATATGTGAAAGGCTTTGTCCTTTTTTGGTAAACTCTTACATCTGTCACTGCTTGATAAATGAGTGTTAGTAAAACATGTTGGAGATAAAAAAAGATAATGAGGAAGCATCATATTTTTATTGCCTTTATGTCTGTTAAAAAGTATCTTGTTTGTAGAATGCTTAAAGTTTAAAAATTGGAGAGAAATGTCATTATCTGTAATAGTAGAGAAAATGTCAAAGTTTAACTGCTGTTCTTAATTCCAACTGTGACCACAGACTAGACTATGAAAATGGAGTTGAATGGGGTCTTTTTTAAGCTTACAATGAGTCTGTTTTAGTCTCACTGACGTTTTTGCCAAAGATTTCTTCCTCACATGCTAATTTGATCCTCCAGCTTAGTCTTACTTAATCTTCTACTTTGAAAATTCAAAGATTATCCTAAGGGTTAAATTTTGAATTAAGAAATATGGAGTTTTATTGTTGTTATTGAGACAGGATAGGGCTAGGCCTGTGAACCAAACTGACTCCATTTTCCCCACAGAGGACATTTTCTTACTTTTCCATTCCTTAGCCATGAGACCCCCAGGGCACATGATTGCCTCGTGGCCCTGGTGGAAATGACTTAAAGAGACTGGTTGGGTGTAACGTCCCTGATAAAATAAACTGAGATAAGAGGGAAACAGATATTTA
The DNA here is from genome assembly GCF_000696425.1 of Galeopterus variegatus. NCBI lineage: Eukaryota > Metazoa > Chordata > Mammalia > Dermoptera > Cynocephalidae > Galeopterus > Galeopterus variegatus. Next base: position 9,085 of record NW_007742971.1, read on the forward strand.
CTGAGTTGTAAAACCTCCTCCCCAAGGCTGGTTAAAATATATCTGTTAGCTTTATTTAAAACTTATCATTATCTACCCATTCTTTCTTTTCCTATAATTGTAAAAATTAAGTTACAGATTAATCTTGAGACACTTTGGGAGTTGCACACAGGATGCTCCTGGAGCTGACCCCCCTCATGACCACCATAAAAATACTAGAAGACATTAAGGGAAGGTGCCAATTCAATCAAGGAACTGCTTGTTTTTACAAACCCTTCCTCAGCTTCCCTTGAGGAGACAGCTTCTCTTTCGCTGACTCCCTTATGCATTAGTCTATCCCTTTTTAATAAGGCATTGAAAGAAAGTGAGCCAAAACACCGGGTACCGATCAAGCTTTATTGAAGAAAAAGAATCTGCCAGCCTGCACTCAAAATGGAGGGCAGCACCAGGCGTGGGGGTGGGGGAGCTTCTATAGGCTGTAGGGAAGGCTGACATAATCAGGGAGGGGTTTGGTGCTGGTGTGGAAGATAAGGCTGGCAGATGCAATCAGGTGGAAGGTTGCACCCACCCAGAAGTAGAGGAGTTTCTAGTTCTCAGAAACCGCAAGGTTTCTCATAAGGGAAAGGCTGGTGGCCATTTTGTGCTCTGTGTGTAAAAATGGCTCTGGTCATGTCTAAGATGGCACCAGTCACGTCTATCAGGCATTGCTTGCCTTAAATTCTGCTGGTTACTTTGATTATTTTAATGACATTGAGGCCCAAGAGCAATTCAGAAACATTATCATGATAAAATTAATATATTTTCATTGCGTGAAATTGAAAAACACAGAAAAGCAGAAAGGAGAGTAAGAATTGTTCAATCTTATTATTCAGAGGCAACCACAGTTATCATTTTGCAGTTTTTCTTTCTAAATATAGTTATATATTTTACAAAAATTAAATCATTGTAATCATACTATATGATTACTTGTATATGATACAAGTAAGCATCTTGTTTTTAGGGTTTTTTTTTTTTTTTTTGCTTACTATTATAAGCATTTTCAATCTCACTACAGATTCCATAAACGTGATTTTACTATAATATTTTCTGGTTATAAAAATAAGGCAGCATTACTGTAGAAAATTCAGAAAATACAGAAAGATAAAGAGAAGTAAACAATGAGTACTCACAATCCCATTACTCAGTGATCATTTGGTCACTTTTTGCACATTGATATGTGTATGCATATTTTAAATGGCTGAAATTATAGTTCAGATACCATTCTGTGTTCTGTAGTGCAATATAAGCCTTTTCCTGTGTCATCAAAACTCTTTGCAAATGAAGCTTAAAAAGCTTTATAAAAATTTCATCAGGTGATAATTTACTTAATCAGTGCCCTGTTGTGCAAAACAATGCTATAATGGATATCATTGTGTATACATTTTTGTTTATGTTTTTGAAATTTTTCTTAGGAAAGATTCTTAAAAGTCCAAGGGTATAAAAATGTTAGGGTATACGGTTCACATTTCCAAAATAATGGCACCTGTTTGCATTTCTACCAGCAATGAGTATGTGCATGTGATAGATAAGAACCAATATCAAGTTTCTCTGATCAAGCTAATTCTGAATAGTCAGTCAAGTATCCTGGGGACTTCAGCTATTTGTGCCCTCATTCTCTGGGGTTAGAATAAGTGTGCATGTTCATGTATATCTTTCAATAAACATTTTTGAATGCTGCAGCCCTCTTCTAGATTCTGGGGAAATAAAGATAAATAAGCCATGGTCCCTGAACTTATGGCAATTTTCAACTGATATGCATAGGCATAGAGTTGTGCTAAGATATTGAGCCTCTTGGCCTTTGGGACACTTAGGTAGGGCTTGAGGTGACCAGAACCACAGAGCTGGCAGATAGCAGACTTCTCTATTTATACTAGGGTGTCATACAAATATTATAATTTTTTATGTGGGCCCTGGTGTAATAAATATTGGGAAACATTGCTTCCCAGTCATGTTGATATTCTTCTAGATCTTTGTCTTCCTCAGAAATACAGATTCATGGACAAGGATAAATATTTTGTGAGTCAACTAGTCTTTCTTCATTGCTTCCTCCCCCTCCCCCACACCATGCTGCTGATGGTGGTGGGATACACTCAGGTTCTCTATGATCTATAATATAACTTGGTAAAACTCAATATTCCTTACTATGGGCTGATGCAAGCTCTTTGCAATATTGCAGAATTGCTATGGGCAAGAAAAACCTGCCTTCCCTAAATTCTAATGAGTCTTTTCTGCCAGTGGAAGAGACCTCCCCATGCCCAATGAGAGTGGCCTCCCCATTACTGTCTGAGGGGATTAACCCTGAGGAAACTGTAGTGGCCTCCCCTGATGCAGTTGCCAGGCAAGACAATGTTCAGTCTCCTTAGGATCCACCCGTGCTACCTCTCTGCTTCTAGACCTATAACTAGACTCAAGTTGTAGCAGGTCCCTAAAGGTGAGGTACAGAGAGGAACACATGAGGAGATGCACTGCACTCCAAAAGAACTACTTGAGTGTTCTAATTTATATAGACAGAAATCCAGAGACATGTTTGGGAATGGATATTAAGAATTTGGGGGCCGGCCCGGTGGCGCACTGCTACAGTGCGCTGCTTGGGAGCATGGTGGCACTCCCGCTGAGGGTTCGGATCCCACATACAGACCGGTTCCCGCTCACTGGCTGAGCGAGGTGCGGCCACAACACCGAGGTTTGCGATCCCGTTGCCGGTCCCGGTCCGGTACGGGCGCGACACTGAGGGTTGCGATCCGTTGCCGGACATAAAAAAAGACAAAAAGGAAAAAAAAAAAAAAGAATTTGGGATAATGGTGAAAGGATAGTAGAGTTGGATCAGGCCAAATTTATGCATATGGTCTCACTAAGCAGATTTCTGCATTTAATGTTGCAGCTTGAGGACTTAGAAGAGGTCTAACCAGTTGGTTGGTTGGCTGAAACATGGACAAAAAGGTGGCCCACAGTGAGTAAGTTGTAAATACTGAAACTCCCTTGGTTTAATGTAGAGGAAGGGATTCAAAAGCTTAGGGAGATTGAAATATTAAAGTGGATTTGTCATTTAAGACCTACTCGTCCTCACTGGGAGGGTCCAGAAGACATACTTTTCACCATGACTATGAGAAATTTGTGAGGGAAGCCCTGGTGTTCTTAAAGAGTTCTGTGATTGCTCTTCCTTACAGGTCAGACCTTACAGTGGGAACTGCAGCCACTAAATTGAAATACCTAAATGCAGTGGTAATAATTGGATCCTAGAATGGCAGAGGTCAATTGATGGCACTGAACCACCAAGGCAAGATAGGAATGGTTACTGTAATGGATGGCAGAGTCAAAGCAGCAATTAGAATAATCAGACTCATGCAGACCTATGGCATTGGCTAGTTGATCATGATGTTTGTAGAAGTGAAATAGCTTCTCACTTGATCTGTATGTGCAGGAAAGTTTTAGGTCAAGTGAACAAGAATCTGACATGAATCCAAAAAACAGAGTCATGGCCACTCAATCAGTTTCCAGACTTGAGGCAGTTTATAGACACAGAAACCCTTGAATGAAGGGGAGGTCAGGTCCCTTGAAGAAGGTCCCAGTACACTGCCAAAAATGTATGCTGTTAATCTTTTTCTCAGCTTTCCCCAAAAGAACATATGGCCTTTTACCAGGGTAACTGTGCAATGGAGAAAGGAAATAATCAGACCTTTCTAGGACTTCTGGACACTGGCTCTAAACTGACACTAATTCCAGGAGATCAAAGATATCATTGTGGTCTACCAGTCAACATAGGGGGATTATGAAGGTCTGGAAATCAATGGAGTTTTAGCTCAGGTCCATCTTACAATGGGTCCAGTGGGTCCCCAAACCCATTCTGTGATTATCTCCCCAGTTCTTGAATGCATAATTAGAGTAGACATACCCAGCAGCTAGTAGAATCTCCACATTGGTTCCCCAACCTGTGGACTGAGGGCTATCATGGTGGGAAAGCCAAGTAGAAGCCACTAGAACTGCCTCTACTTAGGAAAATAGTAAACCAAAAGCAATACTGTATTACTGGAGGGATTACAGAGATTAGTACCCCGATGAAAGACTTGAGATGCAGGGGTGGGATTCCCATCATATCCCCATTCATCTCATGCTTTTGGCCAGTGCAAAGAAGACAGATGGACGTTGGAGAATGACAGTTGATATTAACAGCTTAACCAGGTGGTGACTCCAATTGCACTTGTTGATGTGGTTTCATTGCTTGAGCAAATTACACATCCTTTGGTACCTGGTATGCAGCTGTGGATCTGGCAAATGCTTTTTTCTCCATATCTATTAATAACACCAGAAACAGTTTGCTTTCAGCTGGCAGGGTGAGCAATACATCCTCACTTACCTACCTCAGGAATATATCAACTCTCCAGTCCCATGTCATAATTTAGTTGCAGGAATCTAGATCACTTTCCCTTCCACAAAATATCACACTGGTCCATGACTTTGATGACATTATGTTGATGGGACCTAGTGAGCAAGAAGTAGCAATTACTCTAGACTTATTGGTAAGACATTTGTGTGTCAGAGGGTGGGATATAAATCTGACAAAAATTCAGAGCCTTCTTTGTCAGTGAAATTTCTAGGGATCCAGTGGTGAGGGACGTGTTAAGATATCTCTTCTAAGGTGAAGGATAAACTGTTGCATTTGGCCTTTTCTACAACCGAAAAAGAGACACAACACCTCATGGGTCTCTTTGGATTTTGGAGGCAACATATTCCTCATTTGGATGTGCTACTCTGGCCCATTACAGAGTGACCCAAAAAGATGCCAGTTTTGAGTGGGGCCCAGAATGAGAGAAGGCTCTGCGAAGGTTCAGACTGCCGTGCAAGCTACTCTGCTGTTTGGGCTATATGATCCAGCAGATCCAATGGTGCTTGAAGTGTCAGTGGCAAATAGAGATGCTCTTTAGAGACTTTGCCAGGCCCCTATAGGGGAGTTGCACTGCAGGCCCTTAGGATTTTGGAACAAAGCTTCATCATCCTCTGTGGATAACTACTCCCCTTTAAAGAAACAGCTCTTGGCCTGCTATTGGGCCTTAGCAGGGACTGAACACTTAACCATGGGCCACCAAGTTACCATGTGACTTGAGCTGCCTTCATGAACTGGGTGTTATTTGACCCATTAATCCGTAAAGTTAAATGTGCACAACCACACTCCATTATCAAATGGAAGCAGTATATATGTGATCGGCCTGAGCAGGATCTGAAGGCACAAGTAAATTACATGAAGAAATGCCCATGGTCCCTACTCTTGCCACATTGCCTTCTCTCTCCCGGCCTGTGCTTATGGCCTTGTGGGGAGTTCCAAACTTTCAATTAATGGAGAAAGAGAAGACTCAGTACTGGTTTACAAATGATTCTGCATGATATTGCAGGCACCACCCAGAAGTGAACAGGTGTAGTGCTTCAGCCCTTTCTGCGACATCCCTGAAGGAGACTGGTGAAAGGAAATCTTCCCAGTGGGCAGAACTTTGGGCAGTGCACTTGGTTGTGCACTTTGCTTGGAAGGAAAAATGACCAGATGTGCCAATATATTCTGATTTATGGGCTGTGGCCAATGGATTGGCTGGATAGTCAGGGACCTGGGAGGAACATAATTGGAAAATTGGTGACAAGGAAATTTGGGGATGAGGTATGTGGATAGATCTCTCTGAACAAGCAAAAAACATGGAGATATTTGTGTCCCATGAGAATGCTTACAAAGGGTGATCTCAGCAGAGGAGGATTTTAATAATCAATTGGATAAGATGTCCCATTTTGTAGATACTAGTCAGCCTCTTTCACCAGTGACCCTATCATCACCCAGTTGGCCAATGAACCAAGTGTCCATGTGACAGCCATAGAGGCTATCTATGTATCTCAGCAACATGGACTTCTACTCACCAAGGCTTACCTGGCTACAGACACTGCTGAGTGTCAAATATAACAGCAACAGAGACCAACGCTGAAACCCTAGAATGGCACCATTCCCTAGGGTGATCAGCTAACTACCTGGTGGCAAATTGATTACATTGGACCCCATTCATCACAGAAGTGGCAGCATTTTGTTCTTGCTGGAATAGGTACTTACCTGATATATATTTGCATTCCCTGCAATGCAATGCTACTGCTAAAACTACCATCTGAGGACTTACAGAATGCCTCATCCACCATCATGGCATCCCACACAGCATTGCATCTGACCAAGGAACTCACTTCACAGCAAAATGAGTGTGGCAATGGGCCCATACTCATGGAGTTTACTGGTCTTACCATGTTCCCCACCATCCTGAAGCAGCTGGTTTGATATAATAATGGAATAGCCCTTTGAAGACTCAGTTATAGTGCCAGCTAGGTGGCAATGCCTTATAGGGCTGGGACAAGGTTCTCCAGAAGGCTCTATATGCTCTGAACTAGTTTCCAATATATGGTGCTGTTTCTCCCATAGCCAGAATTCATGGTTCCCAGGAATTAAGAGGTGGAAATGTGAGTGGTACAACTCACTATTACCCCTAGTGACCCCTTGCATTAGTCCATTTCTATTACTTATAACAAAATACCTGGAACTGGGTTATTTGTAGGAAAACAAAATTTATTGCTTACAGTTTTCAAGGCCAGGAAGTCCGAAGTCCAGGGAACACATCTGCTGAGGCCATTGTCCTGGTGTGACTACAGCAATTTCAGGGTATCACATGGTGAATATGGAAGAGCAGAAAGAGAGAGACTTTCACGTGCTCTCTTTTTAAAGCCCCCAGAACCACACCCATGACCACCATTAAACCATCAACTTAATCATCTCTTCAAGGCCCCACCTTTCAATGACCATAATAGGATTTCCCACCCTCAGCAGTTACAGTGGGGATTAAATTTTGGGGGACATTAAATCCGATCAACGCCTAGACTGAGTAAAGCAGATTGTCCTCCGTAAAGCTGGTGTCCCTCTTCCAATCATTCTAGGGTCTAAATAGAACAGAATGGCTGAACCTCCTATGAATAAGAGGGAATGCTGCGTGACTGACTACTTGAGCGGGAACATTGTTCTCTTCTGGCCTTCACACTTGGACTGAAACATTGGCTTTTCTTGGGTCTCAAGTCTACTGGCTTCAAGACTGGAACTTTTATCATTGATTGTCCTGGGTTTCAGGCCTTCAGACTCAGACTGAAACTACACATTGGTTCTCCTGATTCTCCAGTTTGGTGACTGCAGATCTTGGGACTTCTCAGCCTCCCTAATTATGTGAGTGAGCCAATTCCTTTTAAGGATTTATGTATATGTTCTATTGGTTCTGTTTCTCTGGAGAACACTGACTGTAATATAGCTCTTTTTTGAATAATAAGAATAACCAGAGTACTAGGCCATGAGACCACCTTTAATAAAATAAACTGGCTAGAGTTTAATGTACTTTAGATTCTTTAATGTACTCTTCTAAAAGTAGTAGTGTATATAAATATTGCAGCAAAAGTATTTAATTAAAATGTATAATTCTTAATCCATGATGATAGTTTTAAATTTTGCCACACAAAAATGTCTTTTTATGGTTAGTTTAAGTTTTTCAAATATCCAAATCCTGTTTTAAAGATCTGTTTTTGGCCCTGGACATCCCCCCCGCCCCACACCGCACCCACAACCAGGCACACCACCAATGCCAAGGAGCATGCCAAAAACATCACCTCCATATAGGTGGCCCACCACAGCCACCACAGTAACCACAGCTGCCGCTAAAGTGGCTAGATGCCACAACCACCACGCAGATGGTCCACCAGCCACTGGAGTGCATCAACACAAGGAGAGTCACCAGCAGAGATCTAAGAAAAGAAGAGGATGCCTCTCTCCACAAAGCCCATTTCAGAGTGACAGAAGAAGCATCTGCTCTATGGGGGGATCTGATCACACCTCTCAGCATCGGACAGATCATCTAGGGAACAAATCAACAGAGTAACTATTACTGTTTCAGAGGGAGAGAAGAAATCTAGG